>NW_012130082.1:2479615-2526199 GCF_000143395.1 Atta cephalotes
ACACACACACACACACACACACACACACACACACACACACACACACACACACACACACACACACACACACACACACACACACACACACACACACACACACACACACACACACACACACTCGCACTCGCACTCGCACTCGCACTCGCACACACACATACACAAAGTTGTTATTATTCTGCCGAGTTCTGTTCTAGAACATAAAATGACGCAAATGCGCTATATGTGTATATATTTTACATTGCAGATTTTGTCGCGGCGATTGTGTAGTAGCGCGATACTAATTATAGTATTACTCATAACAATGGACAATTACTCAAACAATGGACATTATTTTGATTATATGAAACATTTCTATTTTTCTCTCCGTATATATTTATTGAGTATTATAATATATATAATTTGTATAAATCTTTAGAGTATATGCATAAATTTTTTGCTTGTAAAGATGCAACAAAAGGTATGTAATTTGCATTACAACTTGAATATATCTGTTCCTTAAGTTATTTTCGAACAACAGTGTTTGTAGCTTACTACGTAAGCTTTCGAATTTACGTAGTAAACTAGATCATCTATTTGTTAGAAATCAAACGAATTGATATTAATGAATCGCCTTCCGTTCAAACGCCTTGAACACGCACAATTTATACAAAGTAGGATAAAGATGGAGACAACTAATTTACGTTAATCAATATCCAATCTATCTAATTGTTATCGTTAATCTACGTTTCAAGGCAATGATGGAACGTCCTCCTTTGCATCCGCGAAATTGCCTGATATTCCACTTGTCGGGGTCGTTTTTTCTATAATCTAGCCCATTCCTGCTTTCATCCCTGTTCACCACTTTTCCCCCTTCCACTTCCTTCTGTCTTCCATGCCGCATCCTCATTCTCATCGCTCGCTCTTGTTTCCTGTCGCCCAGTACATAGCATTCTCTCTTGCAGTTTCTCTCTATCTCACGTATACATGCCGCCTGTCTCTTTTCCTCACACAACCTCCGCACACTCCCGTCCCCTTTACTCGTCCTTCTATCTTTGTCTCTCTGTCTCCTTGAGGCTATCCCTCTGCTTCTATCTTACTTCCGCGCTCTCTACATGCTTGTTCCGATCCTTCTCTCCAGACCCCGTACCTACCAGTTCAGCCTGTTCCCCCTCGTGCCGCAACACGCCCACGTGTCACGTGGTTGTGTGGGTGCACGTGCACGAAGTCTCACACAGTGGCACACGACACGACCGACCGCCACGGCAACGGAGTGCGGATGCGGAGTACCTACAGAGTTGAGGGTACAGACGACAGTGCCGCGTACACACCACAGCGTTCCGCACTCATGCCTTGCGTTCTCGCGCGATAGATCGCCCGCCGGTATCCTCGTGTCGATCTGTACGATCGATTCCGTCCCGCAACCCCTTCTCAGGGGTTGATCTCGCGTCGCGCGATGGTTCGAAACGTTTACTCTCATACTGTCGTCACTACGTGTCAAAGACACGGAATTTGAAAACAACCGCGATTGCTTTGGTCTTCGCGCGCGAGATGAAAGCAAAGTCAAGAGAAAATCCGATCGTCGAAAAAGATCGCGGAAAGAAGGGGGCGAGAACGACGGCCCTATATGAGATATGAAATGTTTCTTGTGAGCCATGTGTCTTTGATCTTCTGCGGGATGCCGTGATTCTTTATTACATTCGTCCGGAATGACCAGCTATCTTCGCGAAGATGATATCGGAAGCAAGGAAGATGGACCTGCACGCGGAGGATGACGAAAGGAATATCTTGAGTTGATAACTAGATAGCTGGATAGAAGAGAATTTCTGCTATCTCTATGACGATGTGCTATATTTTTTAAATTCCAATGCTACGAATTCAATATCTAGAATTTGTGATTACTGGGTACTCAAGAAGCTGACAGTTTCAAGATAAAAATGAGCTGATTGTTTGTACCTCAAAAACAAACATATGGCTACTATCAAAGCTAAGAGAGATCTCGTTGGTTTTTCTAATTGATATAACTAGAATGGTCTTTTTCTTCATATATTTTTGATACATTATAAAAATATGATTCATTACGAAAATAGATATAACTTTGCAAGAAACAAAAACGAGATATCAGGTTGTTTTTTCGGATTATGATTTTTTTTATTTCGAGAAAATAAATATTACATTTACCTTCTGACAAGGAAAATGAAGATATTAAAAATTTATTATTGATTTTGAAACGTTTTGCTTATTTTATTAAAACTGTATAAAGTTCGCTACGGATCATCTCTAATTTTGATCAATCAAATACACAAACACTACGAAAGATGAACAAGAGTTATATTTAATTGACAGCACTTAATTTATTTATATTTAACTGTGACATATATGTATATAGTATATATTTAATAATAATATATATGTGTACTGCATAACACAAGTAACATAGTAACTTTTATCACATGTATACGCATTCTTCGTCTCATGGGAAACCGACACGAGATGACGTAACTCAAGAGGGAACTTTATAGTGATGACTGACACTAAATTATAATATTTCCTCACGCGTAATCGTACATCTCTGGCACGAGGACTATCGCCATGCGGAATCAGTAGAGGGACTTTATGGTGTGCCTTTTCGATGCCCTCGCTCTTAATGTCATCAAAGGTTGAAGCGTAGCTCTGGGATCGGTGAAATGAGTCGCGTCCGAGTCGGGCGGAAAAGAGAAGCTAGACTAGACTAAGGGACTGCTTTCGAAGTGCTTGAGTGCCAATAGATACGTCCGAGTGTCATGAAAGAGTGTATGGATCGGAAAGAGCTGAGGGAACTTGATGATAGTTGAATTCAAGCGCGGTCGTCGGAGTAAAGTGTTCTCGAGTTTTCACTGGCGCGGGTGTGTGTGTGTGTGTGTGTGTACACACGTGTCCTTGTACTCGCGAAAAGATGCTGCGGCGAACGATTCAATAGTAATTGCACTGTCTTCGGAGAGGCTGCCATCGGGGTCGTGAACTCCGTCAGGTGGAAATTGAAAGACGTTCGGTTCTGTGGAAAGCTTTTCTTTTCAGCTAAACAGTTCGATTTTGCGCATATCGCACGGGACACATTTAATTCACAAACATTTCTGAACTCTAATTGTTAGAATAATTGTGTTTATATTTTGTAACACAGATGTGCAACATGCAAAATAACTTGAGTTGAGGAAAACGTGTACAGTTGTTTTGTTGCGAGTGTTAAATGCGTGGATATATATCACTGTGGATTAATGTGCGAATGTGTTAAAGTGCTTATATTGTTCATCATCTGGAAAGCAAAAGGTTTTTAACTTCTCTAATGTGTTATTTCTTGTTAGGATTATTAATAAAATAATACTTATAGTAATATAATACTTAAAGTAATTATTATTTTTAATGTTCATTACGATGCTAGTAATATACTTATATGTGTACTTAATCTATTATATACACACACATATATGTATACGTACAGTCTATTATATATATATTTATAACAGCATAATAATAATAATAATAATATAATAATTCTAATTACACATTACAAAAATAAGATTAAATTATTACCGTTTGGCTCATTATTATAACGAATGTAAACGCTTGTAATGAAATATGAGTGACATATAATGCAACGTTAATCCTTTTTTTATAAACGTTAAAAGGGATATCAAATCAATTTTGATCACGTTTTAAATTAGTGAAATACAATAAAGATAATTTGTCACAGATAATATTCAAATATTATAAAAATTTCAAATCAATTTTATTGTTTTCATTACACATTTAAATGATATGGACATATAAATGTCCTTTCAATTTTATTGCTAGAGAGCTCAATAAAATATCATATTTTAAAGTATAATTAGTAAAATCTATAATCTAATTAGTAAATTACATTTTTTAAAAAATTGAAAATTGGGAATTCACTAGTTGTTTGTCAACGCACATTAAAAAATTCGTACAAAATTTCTAACATTCGCATATGAATTTGTGTATTTGTTTGCTCGGACTACGCGTGTTTGCTTATGCATCCAAAGAGAATAGCTCCGAGCGAGGCAACCAATAGGATTCTAGATAGGATGGACGAGAAAATTGGGAACGATCGGCAACTATTTGCTGAGTATTTACTCGAGTCTGTGTGATCTAGACAGTCAAGAGAACTGGCGTTCCGCCATTCAGCTTGGTAGATATCATGCTCATTAAGTTAACGCTGTGCATCGCTCTGAGAGCTTTCATAGTTCCCGAATGAGCGAGTATCACTTTTGTATCACTCATACTTAGCTTATCGGTCGAAATGAAACCGCCGGACGGAAATTCTATGAAGTTTTTTTCTTGTTTATGTCCCTTTCCTTTTGCATGTGCCAGCTGAAGTAGTAAGCCATTAAGCTGCTCATTTACATAGTCGCCATTCAATTTTATTTATTCCGCGAGCATTTCAAGCATAATTTCTATTTATATTTCTGAAGGTAGTTTTAGTTCAATTTATTGCCGATAGACCGATCATATATTGAGATCTTGGTATTCTAAGCGGAGCCGAGCGTGAAGTTTAAACGTGCATGAATAACGGCTTGTGATGACTTTATTGCGTCTTTAGTTTATCGAACGTTTTGAGCAAGTTGTACGAGCAAATCTAATTTGAATGCGAGATTAAATCAAACTTTGGCGATAAATATGGTGATTCAATGTTATCATGATGGGCCTTCTTATTTGAGTTTGACATGTTATTAAATTAACTCTTTGGATAAAGATTTACTTTACTGATACTTCAAAGACGCCACCGTAGTATAATTACCCGTAAATCTTATTGCTCGCGATGAAAATTTAAATTTAAAATTGTGTTTCAACTTCGATTAAAGTTACCGGGCTCATATTTCACAAATATTCATGCTCAGATAGACTCCTATGAATATTCCTCGCAGTCTTGTGGCAAGATTGCGAGGAATATTTCACAGCTTATGTGTTTCGTTCTCAGATTCCTTTGAACATTATGTATGATTGCAAAAATTATGTGAACAAAGCAGAAAATTACAATGAAATACAATTGAATAAAATAAAGAGATTTCATTACAAATTAATATTTATTAGACATTAATATTATATCATTGATTAAATGAACTTTATATATATTTATGGATACATTTTACATAAATATTATAATTTGATATTTTTATTATATTGTAAACATATTAAAAATATTTTTATTTTATAGAAAATAAATTTATACGAGAAAGATGCATTATTTACATCAAAACTATGTTTTAAGAGTTATTTTAAAATATTTCCATTTTTTATATAATTTTGTTCATTATATCTGTTCCAAATTTATGATTCAATATCGCAAATTGTGTGTTTTTATACTTTCATACTTTCAATACTTTATATTGCTATTTTTGACAATTATTGAAAATCTCTATACTACAGACATCGAAGAAAGATTTTTCTAAAATTTTTTCCCTTTGCTGAGTTTATTTTAAATTCAAATCGCACACCTGAACTGTTAAATCGAACGAGTGACACTTTCAATATTTCGCGTTCATTTTGTGAAATATCATTAGATTGTACGTTCGACGCGCTGACATAAAGGAAAGATTAAATTTTATATTAGAAAATTTATTCTCGTTGTATTGAGGGACAGAAAGCATCGTGTTTCTTCGCCGCGGGGAATTGAAGGATTTGAGAAAGCTGCGTTGTTTGAAATGCCGATATTACCTTTATTGCCATAGATACGCGCATATATGTAGTCGAGCATATTGCATGCCAGATTTATTAATCTCGAGTTTACATTATTGGAATTCGCGCTGTTCAATACTTGATTTTCTCTCAATGCTCAGAAATCCCTTGCCGATTGCAACAAATTCGTATGAGCTTCCCGTGTTTACAATAGAAAAATTAGAGTGATTTTATACCTTAACGTACGATACCTTAACGTACGTATTGATGTGGATTATAAATGTAATATTGGAAAATGAAATAACTCACGATTTCTCGTTTAATAATATTATGTCTGCTCATTCCGTTTCCGCAACACACAGTATTTTCTAAACATAGCATGAGAATATTTGCAATTACAGTTGCAGAATTACACAGCTATTTTGCATTTCGACAGTCAGAATTGAAATTCTTGCTTAAGTTAACCTCGTTGACACTTCGCTTAACTACTTATACGAAGTAAGCTATTTGCATCCGTCTGAATTTGAACTGTTATTAATGATTAAATCAAAATTTGATGCATCCATTTGATTGAAAATGGTCATTGTTCTTTATTACAAAGACGCTTTCTATTTTCAAGTGATGCAATTTCATGATTTTCAATTAAAAAAAAAGAAAAATATTAATACTTTTGCAATTAAAGAAATTATTAATTTATCGTTGTATACTTTACGAATATCTTGCTTATTATATTTTTTTATTACGTCGTTTTTGTTGAACATAAATCTTTATTTAAAACTCAACAAGGTCGGCGCGATTGCGTGAAACACGCAGCAATTTGTGATCTATCATTTATAATCCGTAATTTTTGCTCTCGTGATATCCATGTTTATTACGATTGCAAATTATAAACGAAAAGAGAACGGCACGTCAATTTTTATTTTTATTGAAATTTACACTTACAAGCTTAACAAGATTCTGGTGATCGATTATTAAATCAGTCGGATTGTACTTTTGTTATCAGTAATTAAACCACGCCATCATTGACTTTACGTAACAAGTGATACTACGAGTCTGTCAATTTACGAGTTAATAAAAATATGGTTTTATTATATCAGCTATAGTGGTTAATATAACAAATAAAAGTTCTATGTCTAGATCAGTAACTACTGTCGGGAAAGCTACTACCAGTATTATACAATTTCTTAAGAAATTGTTAGAGGAACGTTTCAACGGCGGAATGTTCCCGACGTCTCGCATAAGAACTTTCGGAAGGTTTACCTTGATTGGGGGGGGGGGGGTACTCTAATAATATACTAAAGTTAACGTCTCCACAGTAACGCTCCGTAATAGTAAAATAAGATGAACTCTTCAATACTAAACTTTTAAAGTGTAACTTTTAATTAGTGGTTGAATCCTTCATTTCTTCGCCTCAGTTTCATTTGAGCTAGAAACTTACGAAGAGAATTTCTAATTATATAAATTATGTTATCACAACTTTATAACACTAAAAGTGTTATAAACATATCAGGCGTTACTCATTAAATTTTTACTTATTTTTTTACATACTTATATGAAGTAATACAAGTAATACAACTATATATGTCTTTTTAAGATATTGATACATAAAATTATTGATTTTTAATTATTCTAGTTAAAAATTAAAATATTTATTAAAATTATTGATACTTTTATTATTTAATTTTTTAGTAATAATTTTATCATTTAATTCTTTTTAACGCCGTTTTTAATATTTAGTAGTTTTATCATAATTTTATTTATAATTTATATTTTGCTGCATATTCAGTTATTATCTCTGTATTTCAAGTTTAGGCGTGGAACTGTTGTCATAATATTTTATAGTGATAGAAAGGGGAATATTTTTTTTAAGGTCACATCATTTTTTTGCACGATATTTTTCTATTGATGACTTCTTTTCGAAGTTCGAATCCTATAAAACCATTCGTCCACATACACTGATATAAAGAGCTCTCGCGTTATCGTCCTGTCGTTTCGGTCATGATGCAGACCTTAATTAAAGTTTCGCAACCGATTGCACCAGGAGAGCGCGACGAGAGTAATCAACGATCGCCCACGCAATCACTGATCGCTTCGAAGCCAAACTTCGGCATGCTTCACCGCGTAATGGAACTATTCATTGATCTATAATGTCCACTATCAAACTTTTCGACATTTTGTATTTTTAATCATTTAATTTTTATCCTCCTTTCCGCAGAATGATGACTGATTCGTACAATTATTTAGGCTCATGAATCCATAGATTTGAATTTATCACATTGTTTTTATAAATGATAGCGGCATGAATAATCGAAAAAAAGTGCAAACAAAAAATAATCTGATTTGAAAAAAAAATAAATTGAAATGTAGATATGTTCAAAATTTATATTTTTATCATAATTTCGAATAGCCATTTATTTTTTATATTCACGTCGACTTGCTTAACGTGAAATTTATATTGCTTATATAAGAATATTTCAAAATTATAGAAAATTTTTTCTTTGGAAATTTATGCAAAGAGGAAATTAGTTTTTTATTACGTTATAAAAAAAGAAGAAATGTTTGATAATAAATGCCTCGCTTGTTTAATTCGTATTCTGCGATTGCAAAGTTGTATAATTCGTCGGAACATGAAATATGTTTGGAATAGCAATGACAATTGAGGTCGCCGGAGGCAAATTTCGACGGATATGGTTCGATGCATATAATAGAATCATCCATGGATCGATGGTAGTGGATGAAGTTTCGGTTGCTTTATCACATTTAACTTTCGTCTTGTATATAGCTGTAGGTTAATTTAGCACTTTCCGTTTCGTTAAAATTAATAGAGAATGCAGATATGTGATAAAGCCATGATTAAATTATTTTTAACATTTTTAGATTATTTCTGTTTCTTCTTCATATACAATATTGAGTTGTAATTACTTAATCGATATATTTTTTAATGTAGATATAATTTGTATAAAATATTATATATAAAAAGTACCTATTAAATAATTTGTATTAAATTATAAAAATGTATTTATTTAATGTTTATTGAATTTTTTATTAAACTCTTGACAAGAAATATATTTTATAATAAAACGTAGCTTTTAATTTCATTAATTAAATATTAAATATTGTATATAATTTAGTTAAAAAATTAAAAATTTATAAATTTTTTTCTCGCTGGAACAAATAATTGTATACAATAATTTAACTTTTGATTGATTGAGACATTTGAGGAGTTGGAAATTCATTATTTTTATCATTTCGAATGAATAGGAGAATAAATACATTTATTAAAATAATTTTTTTATGAAAATTATCTCTATAAATATTCGCACTTATGTTATGATTATGTTTTTTTTGTATCGCATCGAAAAATTTAACTTTTACGTATTAATTTTATGGATTTTTAAAAATAGTCAATAGAATTTTAAAAATAGTCACGTATTTTTTATATAATATATTGAAACTCAAACCAAAACCACTTTTGTTCCGTTATTCGAAGGGTGTTTCTGAATACTATCAAATAATACTTGAATGTATCTTATATCGCATCTTAGAAAAAGATATCATGTATCTATACCGCTATATTTGTGAGACAATAAGGTTATTGTTGTACCTTTTAAACAAGGTATTCTTTGACGATTTAATATCGGCTCTTTTGCTTCTCATGTTAATGACAGCTATTCTTGATAATTTAATTATGAAGTTGAAGTAAGAACTGGCTATTAAATCAAGTTTCTTAAAGTCACTGTAGAATAATTGAAAATTGTTAGGACTTATAAACCATTTTTTATATTTATATACATTTTTATTATTCTGTATAATATGATAATACGATTAATTTCAAATTTATGCAATTTTTATTTATGCATTATATGTCTAAATCTTTTGGAGTGAAATTTCATTCTAAAAGAGTTAAAATATTGTCACTATTAATAAGGAAAAATATTTACACTCTTGAATAAGAGTGGTAGATTTTTATTCTTTTTTGGAGTTTCATTCCAAAAAAAAGAAATCTCACTTCTTTTTTGCATTGAATTCCATTTCAATAGTATGAAATTTTTTACTCCTTGCAAATATTTTCACTTTTTTTCAATAGTGGCAGCATTTTTATTTTTTTGAAATGAGATTTCACTCCAAGAAATTTAGAGATATATGTTACAATTTTCTATACAGTATGTAGTATTTGAAAAATGAACAATAATAAAATGTTAAAAACTTTTAATTTTTTAATGTTTTTATAAAGTGAAATAATTATCTTAATTCCTCAGATAATTTCATTGAAATCGTCTCATTTATTGGGTGAACGTTCGTTTAGTGGGTCTTTTAATACTTCTACTGTTCATTCAGACTTGAATTACGTTAATGGATGACGTCTAAGAGATTGAACGCGTAAGGACAGAAGATCATTCAAGAACAATTACACTCAGTAGGAGGACTCTCTCTAATGAAATTAACTCGTCTTCGATAATTAATTAGTGTCCGTCACAGTAGCCTTCTTCGTCGACCTTAAATGATCACTATGCATTTTGCATGGTGAGTTTATGAGTTTTTGCTCTGAAATCTTGTGTTAATTTTGCATAAATCGCTTATTTGAATCGGTACATTTAGCATTTTTGCATACGAATTTAACATAAAGTACAATAGTTAATCGTAATTTAATGCGAAAACGTTACCTATGACTTTTAATGTATCTCACAAAAGAGACTGAGAAAGTCTCGTGTAAAGATTCGCGCAAATTAGTCTATTTTACATTCTACACTGCACTCTGCAAATCTTGATACATACTTTATAATATGAAAGAAGCAATTTATAACACGTTATTCTTTTTACATACAATGTACTTTTCGGTCATATATTATTACCTCCGTAAAAATTTTATAACGAGATATGAGGTAATCCGCGACAAGACTACAAAGTTAACGTCGAAAATTAGAGTAGAAACAGAATAAATTTTTAAAGCAAATTGAGTTCCAGAAAATGTCAATTTTATCGTGAATTTTCCGCTTGCCTCAGATTTAAAAGCGAATAGTATTAGCAAATAACGATTTAATGGCACCCATGTGTAAAAATCGCAGTTATCAGACTTATTTATGGATCTATGGATTAACTTATGCTTGTGGCTTATTAATGATAAATATTAAATGAAATCTTAAGTTAATAACTTACGTAATTTCTGTAATGATTATTTTTTTCTTTTGACAAGATAAGAAGATTCTTAATAAAAATATTATATTTTTACCGCACTAATAGAAAAAAAAGAATTAATTAATTTTTATATGAAATTTTTTTTTAATAATTATATGCTTTATTTCCTTATTGATATCAATTATTAATTTAAATTAATACGAATTAGGAAAATATGAATATAAAAAGAAGAAAATCTATATTCAGATTATGTCTTCATGTGTCAAATAATTATATTTGAATTAGAATATTTTATATTGTGTGAAGAAAAGATTATTTTTCATATGCAATAATTATCTATAATCATACATATATATTGAACATTTTTTTCCAAAAATAAAATTAATATATTTTGAAAATATTAATACAAATCAATATTCCAATAGTTGGAAGATGTAGCTGCAGCTTCATTTCGTATGTGGTCGTAAAGTAACAGTTTAACAACACACATGGATACGCATAATCGCAAGCGTTGTCGATTCGCGGTATAAATATAATGTCCGCGGTGCGCAAACATACACCGCTGTCACATCTCATTGATGCTAATAGAAAGACAAGAGTGGCAGTGGTACTAGTACAGAAAGAACAAGATCGAGGAAGTGGTCACGGAATCTTGATTCTTACCACGATATGCCGGATCTCGGAGGAAAAGGGAAAAGATCTCGGGGACAGGTTTAGCCGACCTATTATGGATCTTCGTTCTCTCGGACGCGATACTCTTCCTGTACCGCAACAACCGCAATGTATGATTTCATAATCTTAAAAAACCGTTCTAGAGACTAACAGTATATAAACCTGAATTTATAAAGCATTATTAATTTCCATTTTTTTCTTTTCATTTATTGCGAAAGGTTATCGTACTTTGAATAAAGTGTTCCTGAGAAGAACCCTACCGAATTGATTTAAAATATTATTATTTATTATTGTATTTAATACAACTAAATTTATTTGCGTTAGAGTATATACATTAATATAAAAAACAAAAAATTACAATTATGAAATTGAATTTTTGCGTTTATGTTTACACGGTAGATTAGCGTATTTTTTTTTAATTGACTTCTCAGCAATAATTATATTAAATATTATTATTGTAATCGTCGTTTTATAGCAGTAAATACTTGCTTACACGTTTCATATTTGTCACTCCGATTTTGGGTGAGAAAACGCAAGCGCTGTGCAATCAGGGGGTGGCGAGGCATAACACGGGGGGCGATGATGTATTAATACCATTATCGCTCGATGATCACCTGCGCCCCAAACTAACCCAGCAGCGCTCGCTTATTAAAGGACACGTCGCGACGCTTTCCGAACGGTTCGTTTAATCATTCGCTGGTTATCGATCCATATTTCTATAATCGAGCTAATACAGTATAACAACGTTTATTTCGATTTTTTCGAAGTTTTAATATCGCGTAATAGTTACGATGAAATATTTCTTACGTAACATTACGGATGAAATGTAATATGATCGCTTTTGCTTGTCATAATTATCGCGAAGTTGAATTCATCTGGTTTGAGATAGTCCGATATCCATATCTCGGAAAAGGGATACGACAGTTAGCGTAATCGACCAAGAGACATTTAAGCCTGTTTTTTCATTCGTCTTCTTGCGTCTCTGACCGGCTTCCAACGTTATCTTCGCTTTTTAGCCCTTGCTTGATCATTTAAGACATATCGTAGAATCAATGTAAAAAGACGGTATTAAGTCGGAACTTTTTGTTGATGCGATGGCTCAGTAATTTTAGCGAATTTTTTTTTATATTCACGACAAAAGATAAAGTGACTGGAAAATCTTAAAAGTAACTGGCAAAATCCATAATATATAGCTTGATTCTGATATTATACTTACTAGAAAATTTTGCTTAACATTTTCAAAATTTATTTTCATAATATAAGTTACATAATATGATGAGATAAGAAGTAATTAGTATGCAGTTTACTTATATTTTTACTTTGCAATTTTTCTAGCCCTCTTGTTAGAACGAAATGAGAACGTTTTTAATAACTTGTTTAATAAAGATTTTAATTTTTACTAATATCTTTATATATAAATCTAACGATGCGATAAATTTATAAGAGACATAATACAATATTTATACAATTTATTAGTAAATTTAAATAACTATATCTTATTAATAAAAAGAATTTAGTAAAAAATTTGTTTCATCTTCTAATTATTTAAAGATGTTTGATATATTTTTACTATTTCATAGCGAATTATTTCAGCCGAATTTTTGGAATTTAGTTCGCTTACAATGATCGCTTATAGCTATTAAATGTGACGTGGGGATGGAGCTCCCATGTTTCTCTTCAGAATAAACGCAGTTCTGACAAACCTATCCTTACTCATCACTTGCTCCGCACACTCCTAACTGATTTCACAGTGGCGTGCTGTCGTCTGCTCATTGTGAGCGGGATAATTACGCCTCATTAACAAATAGCTTTCTTTGATGTGGAAATCACGTGCACATCGGGGAGAGCGATTGTACCATCGTTGGATCATCCGGGTGTAATGCGTATGATACGAATAAAGAATACGAGACAGTATATGAGGGTGAGACAGTAGCCAAAGGCAAAAGCAGAGAAAGAAAAGAACAAAAAGGAAAGAGAAGCGAGTCGACAGTGCGGTTGCGATCGATATTTGCAGCATGCAGACTCTAACGCGTTCTCGTCTATTTTATTTGATTTGATTTTACTTTTTTTTAGAATGAGAGTGCTTGAGATACACTGAATATGTTCGATCGTTAGGATTCCTGAATTATTTCTTTAACTAGAAATTCCATTTCAATTCTTATTGAATTACGTATATTAATTAGCGAAAAAAAATTTCTATTTCGATATTAAATATTTTATTTAAAAAGATGTATTAGATTTTACAATTACAATTTTTATTTACAAAATTATTATTGCTTACTAATTAATTTTTTTTTATTTAAATGCGGATAACTTTTCTCTGAATTAGTGTAATCTAATTATTCTACAATACTTGCGTTAATGCGGGATCGAATTTGTATAACGCTGTGTATAACACATTTATAGTTTATTTGCTGCTCAAATAACATTTGTTGCGGTAGAACGTTCTAACAGCAAAAAAATTGTTAATAAACATGAGCACATATTTGTAATACAGTTTTATTTCTACAAGTTTTACAAATATATGCCACGCTTTCGCGTAAGTAAATATGTTCGCGGAACTTCTGCAGAAGTGGATGCGTGAAAGTAAACTACAGGAATATTTGATAATGTAAACGGAATATCTTCCCGATTATGATCGACGTCAGTAGACAAATATACTTTGGAAAGTAATATTCGCGTGTTCCATGCCTACATATACTAAGCATTCGCGTGTGTACGTCGCTTGTATTTGTAACGGTAACGGAACGCGTGGGATCCTCTGTTTTCGGGATGTAGGGAACATTATATGTAGGGAACAGAAATTTAATGCACAGTTTCTAAGCCGATCGAAATAGTACAGCTGCGTAAGGAAGCTGTATTCTCACGAACGATACTCTCGTACGCGAGTATACGTTTACATGAAGTACAGAATATTTTATTTAAAATCTCTCTTCATATATCGGAATTATTTCTTCGATGTTTTGTGAATTTCTTCCGTGCAGAAAAATTACATTAGGATGATGAACAATTGATACTCGATCATGTACATTTTATATTTTTATTTGTCTGACAAATCACACAAGCTATTAATCACCACGTTACTATCATTCGCGCTATCGTCTCTTTACGAAGTGATAATTTATTAATGGAATCTTGCACCACATTTCCTAAAGAGATATGCGCTACTGTTCTTTCTTCGGTAACTGCTAACAAATGTCAAACTCCATATATGCTTGGATCGCATAAATTATTCATCAGTGGTTACGCTCGGTCGCAGAGCGTCTAGACGACGCGCGTTAAGCATAATAGCACTTGGGCTGTTACTTTGCGGGCTAACCGGATATTAATATAATCATCGCGCTCCGCTTGATTCGTTAGCCAGATAGTCATGCAGACAGCTTGTCAGATAGTGCGTCTATATTAATCAAGATTTGATCTGGATATATCAACTATGCAAATACATTAACTTAAACATAGAATAAGAGTCATCTCGTGCCCGTATCATTTGCATACAAATGATTATGAGTTGAAATTAAAATGAATTCTGCACGTTAACTGAAAAGTAAAGCGTGAATTTTTCATTGTGGTCATTATTATTTAAAACTCTCTTCTGATCTCTCTCTATCATCTATAAGTTGAAATTAATTCGGGTTTCATTTGGAAGTTAAAATATTTTTTGAAGAATGTTAATTTTGAACAAAAATTCTGTAGAAATAACTTTTTTTTCGCGAGAAGAGATTGTCAAAGAATTCATAAATCCGCGTCTCGTTGACGCTTTCTCGTATACTATTTCGCTACTCAGCAACTCGGGAATTCAGAGATGGGAACCAGAAGGAAACTCATAACGCTCACGAATTTGTTAGTCCTGTAACCCTTTTATGCTGGTCGAGTAAAGTTGTCCGTCGTCTTTGTCCGTCTACGTCAGCTGTCTACCAGCCGTTTGTTTCGCACTAAATAAAAAGGACTCTTCTACTTGCGAGGAGAGTAGAACGATAATGCGCCGTGCAAGGGAAGACGATCGTTTGTTCTTCCGACAATGCCGCTGGATTCCTGCTTAGAGACAGGAAAAACGGGCCAGACATGCCATGTACACCAGCGCTTCCATACGCTCGAAAGAACCAACAGTGATGGCTCGTTACTGCCGGTACAGCTTGTGCATCGCGATCGATCATTAACTATTGGAAAAGCGATCAGTCGAAGGTGACGAGGTGGAGGTAGAGCACTCGCTTAATAACGCCATGCTTCTCAGGCCTCCTTCAATTTTCTACTTATTTCAATATCGCTTTTTCTCTATTTGTTTTCGTCGACTATGCGAAATGAAAAATGTCTAACGTTGCAGTAGTTTATGCAATACTTTTTCGCGTGTGACACATTTTAATTACCGCTTTCATAAATTTTTTATTGTATCAATCAAATTCTCTCTCTTTCTCTCTTGACTTATTTTTTAGCGTAGCTTAATAAATTAATTATTACATAATTATGGAATTATTATCAACACTCAAACTTCAATGTAGAAAAAGATGCTTTGCAACTTCTGGCTAATGATCAAACCTTGTAGATCAGCTAAAAATTATGAAGACTGCAGTTAACACGCTGTTCTTCCTCAGACGAAAGAGGTATCGCGTGTGCAAACAGGAATTTTTTCCGATATTTTTCCGGAAAAAGGTTCAATATCACAGTACGCACATATTTACAGCTTAGGGGTAGATTTTACAATTGCCTGTGGGGAACCCCTTTTTTATTTCATATGTTGGAATTATGTTGCTGTTTGAATTCTTTTAACTTTACCGCGATTATCTCGTCCCCTGCGTTCATTCTCACTTACAAAGATCTCTCGATCATTGCGAAGTTCCAAGCTTGAATTTGTAGAAAGTTTTGAAACTTGAGCTTTAATTCTCAATTTTCAGATATAATTAACTATTTAATGATTGTTAAAATAATTTACTCCGAAAGTAATTATGAAATGTTACTTTAAATATTATATATAAAATGAGTAAATTATTAACTTTAGTTCCTACAAAAATATTCATTTAAAAGATTGTTAATTTTAAACATAGAGAACATCGATTTTTATAATGAACACAATACAACTCTTTTGATATAACAAGCTATAATGAGAAGAAGTTTCACGTTTAGTTTTAGTGTTTGCTCGTTTTCTAATGCCATGTCCATTAATTTGACAAGCATAATGATTAAATCCGTTACACGCGAGACAATCGTAATCAGAAGTTGATTTCTATCTGTGGAGATTTGCGACGGCTTTCATGCGAGCCAAATGGTGGGAGTCGGGACAGGCGAAAGACTGTTCCCCCGAGACGAAAAATTTCTTACTTTTGCGAGAAGCGAGGATTTATACGACGCAAAGGTACTTGTGTCACTTTAAAACAAATTAATTGACTCCATAAACTTTCGCTATTTAGTATAAATAATCATAAAGTTATACTATATCAAATGCAATGAAATATAACTATATAACTTGTTTTAATAGGATAACTACAAATAAAATTGAATGAAAATGTGCTTTACGCAATTTATCGTATAAATCTTCCTGAGATAAAACAAATTCAGCGCTTATCATAATGAAAATCTGATCTGAGAAAAACCAAAAATATTCTTAATTAACTATGATGAAGTTTTTTTATCCTGTACCAATGTAAAATACAACGAACGAGAAGGGATACTAGAATTGAATATTATATAGGATTCCTTTCTGAATAGCTGTTTCTCATTGTCCTATCGCGATTAATTCGACAGGCACCTCGCTTGAATCGTAACTCAGACGCGACAACCGTGCATAGTCGGATCCTGATTTGTATCTGCCGTGATCTGTGACGATCCCAAGAGGGAAGAAAGAACTGTAGGAGAACAACGAGCGAGTGAATGCGGTTGAGTGTCTCGGAATGAGAGGTAGAGGAACCCCGTCGTCAATTGGAGTCCCACGAGAAATCACAGTGGGCAGAAATACATGGGGGGGCTCGTCAACTACTAGCTGTTGAACACGTAATTCCTGGATGAATAGCCGTGACAAAACCGTAAACGACCGTAATTGCGTTCCGTGAGGTCGTCGCATTCCATGTCGATCGGCGAGGTCGAAACCACCCTGTATGAAAGACTACAATGTTTCGTGATATCAACGCGCTTCGTATCTCCATTATGGTATCCTTAATCACGTTGCAACCACGAATATTTAATATGACATACTTTTTAACGCTAGGAATTTTTGCGTTACAACCAAGATTATTTTAACATTGATATAAAAAGTGATTCGTCCAATTTCATAATTGCTCAATATAATCCGAATTAATGTTTTTCAAATATTAGTAATTAATAGATAGTAATTATAAAAATTTTTTACAATCCGTAATGAAAAGAAGAAAATATTCGAGTAAATATATTTGTAAATATATTTGTTATGAATTAAAATTATTTTTAATATTAAAATTTAGAAAAATTTTTGAGCAAAAAAATGAGAGCAAAATGAGAAAATTAAAAATTTGCATATTTACATTTTTTTAACAGCGCTTTTTTCTTTTTTTTATCATAAATTAAGACAATCGATTGGAGAAGTGAAAAACACATTCAATTAAATTTAGTACATATCATAAATTTTGCACTCGATGTCCGCCTCAGACAATTATTGACGATTTTCCTTTTCCAATTGCGAGAGCGGTTATAGCCAACGTAATATATCTTTGTTCTCTTTTTAGATCTTCCTTTTCTCGCTTTTCTATATGGCATAGATATAACATGTCCTACATGTGTATGTGTAGTATTGTAAATTTATCATCGGCACCGCTTGTGCTCTGTTTTAGAATTCCGCGAAAACATCAAATGTCTGAGATAATCGCACTTGATTTATAAAAATCCGGAAATGTCCAATCTTTCTTCTGTACAACTGTAGGTAAAAATCAATTAATTACCTTGAAGTGACTTGCAGTAGAATGTAGCCTTAATCAAATGCCATCTGAAAGAGAATCCAGGCCACATGTCTCCATGGCGTGAAAAGAACCGACAGAAATGTCACCGAGTTTATCGCAACAAATGGGGTTATGCAATTTTGTCCGTTTATAGAGATTATAGTCGTGCTGCACCTGCTTCCGTACGCGGTAAATCACGGGCGACCTTTATGCATATATCGATGTACGCGAACGATTTAACGTCGCTGTAACATTTAATACGCCAGCAAATACGCGCGCGGAAGCGAGCGTTTACGCGTCATACACCTGTTACGAAACAATGATATATTTATAAGAGAAGAGAAAGAAAGAAAAAAGCCGATTATTATTGTGCGATATTTAAACTAGTATTGTTAGTGAGAATTTAAAATGCCTCGAGAAATATCTCATAATATAGAGATAATTGATCTAAATATATCTTCCTGCTTGTTTCATGTATCAATATGCATTTATGTAAGGACTGTACATGGGCTATAGAATTGGTTTCAAATATAATTTTATAATATTTTATTTTCTCAAATTACAAATTATTTTAAGAATTATCTGTTTTAATAATTATCTGTTTGTCTTTGAATTTTTTCAAGGATTCATGATCTTCATTTATGTATGTCTAAATGTACGTGTCAATACATTCATTTACAGAATGTTTGATATGTTCATAGATTTTAAGAGATATTTCTAACTATAATTTTCTAACAATTTTATTCTTTACGTTACTTACCGTAAGTATGCTAACTTGAAAGTCAAATTCAATTTCATGTAAAACCAAATACATATTCAAGCCTTCCTTTTATTTTGAAGTGTTTAATATATTTTTGAAACAATTTTCACGTATTAGTAGTACATGTTAATGAAATCATTACATGTTAATGAAATCTATATACACATTACATTCCATTATACATATATTATTCGTCAGGCAGCGACTACATATCTCGATAACCAACAAGAGTCTTCTATTTATTAGATCCTGAATATATTATTTCGTTTTTGAATTCGAGGCTAAAACAAATTGGTCCATGATCGCCTTTATCATAAAACTGTTATTATATCTTGTGTCATTTTACTAACAACGATCATTGCTTGAAGCAGCATTTGTTTCACGCATTCGAGAATCAGTCAAATTGTTTTGCGCAGAACGCAGAAAGGATTCAGATTTTCCGCCCACTGCGGGCCCTCTCGGCCCACGCTATCTTTGTTCGAAGAAATATATGCGAAGTTTCAATACGTATTGTAATGTATAATATGTGAGGGAACAATTCTTTTCGAGAATAGATTGATATGTGATATTATAAAGAATGCGAATGGAATATTTTCCTTGAAGCGAATCCAATAATTATGTAATTACTGTGAAGAATGAGTAAGATTTTGAAAATTTATACTAGAGGAAATCAATGACTCTTATATCGAAATTGAGAAAGCTAAATGCTAGCATGATTTTATATGATAAGAATAATTTACATTTCTTTTTTATGCAGTATAAAATCGTCTATGTTAATCGTTGGAATACGTTTTCTTTACAAAATTCAATCATTTCTTAAATTTAATCATTTCTTATATAATGTACTGCTTTTATTTATAACATTTGAGTCAATTCTGCTACATTAAAAAATTAACTTTTAATAAATTTGTTTAAATAATACTAAATAAATATTTACTAAACATGTATTTATTTGGTATATTACCTTGAGAATCATTTTTTCATTGAATAAAAGTTTATTTGCTACAAGTAAATGTTTAATTAATACTGTTCAAACAAATACTTATTAAATTTTAATAAATTTTTTCAGTAATAAATATCACTGAAGTATATGAAAGGAACAAGGGATGTCTAATGCATTGAACATACTCGTCCTATTTGCTAATCAGACGGCTTACTTTTAAAATGCGCATGCTGCAAATGCATTTCATTCGAGTAAAATATATATATACTCTTCATAGGCGAGTACCTATCTCCCGGTGTTGTACTGTAGAAATAAATAGTATCGACAGCGTCGTCTGTTTTGTTACAAATGTGCAACGTAATACATGCGAGCCATATGTTTCCCACAACTTGCGAAGGGCAGAGTGACGATCAGTACAGAAATATAACGCGCAGCAAAAAAGAAAGACTGACCTCGTTCGAAATATCGCGCTTTAATTTTTTTAAATTAAAAAATGTCTTTAATTAAAAAAAATTTTCGATTTATCATCGACGATACCGAGCAAAATGTATTTCGACGATACATGGGTGCCGGTATAAACAATTTGTTTGACAAACTTCATCGATATTTGCACACATTTAAGCGAGGAAACACGTGTGCTCGAGTATACAAGCGCGTATTGTGTCATACCGATCGCTAAAATAAAGTACGCGGACGCACTAGAACTCGCGGTAGTCACGGATGCAGTTTTATTTATTTGTACAATGTGTGGCTGTTTGTATGTGTATATACATATATGTGTACGTACATAGGAATGACCATGTATAAACGGATGTAAATCGAGGAACAAAAATCTCCGACGAGAGAGTTTTGGGAACTCGTAGCATTGAAGCTCACTTATTTGCATAAAAATTGATTTAGACTCGGTCACCCGAATAAAAAAGGATACGGAAGTATATAGATATTCCCAGATCACGGGAATCTCTTTTATACTAGAATGATATTCTCTTTTATATGTTTTATATGTTTTTATATTAATTTAATATCTTTTGTGTGTGTATCGATTCAATTAATATCTTATTTCTAGGCACACTAATTTATCTGATTAATACTGGCATGCGTTATAAATTTATTTGATTAATGATATGCCTGAAATTAGAAGAGGAAAAAAATTTATTCGCTTGGACATTGATTAATTATTTTACTCACAAATCTGTTCACATCAATGTTCTTCAAGATACTACAGTAAATAAGGCATACTAAAGGTCCAATCGACACGCGTAATTAATAGAATGCACGATTATATCTATTATCATAAGTATATGGTTGACGATGTTAATACGGGTCCATCAATATTCACTATTGCGTAACGAATGCATTGTGAATACATATATTGACTATTAATTCGTGGTAACCCATAATACTCATTTACTGAATAATTTTGTTAAATTATAATGATATATATATATATACAGTTATGAATTGGTATTATGATCAATTCTTCTGTGCTGCACTTATTTGCACTGGCTATCAATGCGTTTTCAAATTATGAATGTGAAAACATTCACACACACACTACTCGTAGCGTGTCGTTACAATGATCGTACGCGAGTTCATTACTGATTATTACGTATAGAAAACTGCATTCGCAACGAACACATAAAATGCACAAACGTGCGTTACAATCGCGAACGCTGCAGTTATCGTTAAATTAGGGCTTAAAAGGTTATTAAAAGCATGTTAATGATTTTGAAGTAAATTGGCCAAAGAGGAAATAAGAGATAAATAAATATATATAGCTTTATTATTAACGGACTAACAGTACAATATTATTTTTGAGAGAGAGTGATGTAAACAAATATCATTTTATCTTTGAAAATTTTTTATAATAATTATTTTTATTAAAGATACTTTGTTTAATATAATTTTTTGTTCTATCAAATTGTATAGATCATAAATTCATAATTTAATTGTAAATTAAAATACTTTTGATATATAAGATTACAACAACTGAAAAACGAAAAAAAACTAAAAAATTGAATATAAGGTATATAGAGAAATATATGTATCGAACTCTGTAGAAACTTTATATAGAAACTTTGCTTCGCGAATGTCGTCAGCCTTGGTGAAAATTTTTCCTTGTCGGAATACATAAATTTGAAACACAAAGGAAGACATACGAGCGGTGCGTAAATCATTTTGTGATCATTTTGGAAAGAGAAAACTAGAGATAGCGAAAAAGAGAGAGAAAGAAAAAGAGGAAGAGAAAAAGTTGGGTAGATTGAATAGTTAAGAAACGAACGCGAGAGTGATGTTGATACCAGAAGAACAAGCGTTGCCGTCCGAAATGTTTTGAGACCAAATAAAACTGAGAAAATCGTGGCTGTATGAGGCAACTGTGGTCGAGCCACTTCTTAAGTCGCGGTGATCGCGAACACTTCAGCTCCGCTTGGCTATGAAATCGTCCTGGCGAATCTCGCTTCTCAGCTAAGAGCAAGCGCATTGTAAGTTAATGCATACGTAAAGCTCCCAGGCCAAACCAAACACAAGAGAAAATGGAAGATGAACGAGGAAAGTGAGTGAATTAAGATGTTACGCCATTCACTTCGGCTTTCCGCTAAAATTAATGTTTCCGTCGGTTGAAACTTCATTTTCTTCGTGCCATAGTAAGACGGTGGCTCAAGTATACCGAGTCGCCTGTTATACAGGTGACAGCTACTTTAACAGTTATGTACTTCTATCAAGAAAATTTCTGTTCTTTTTTTCATTGCTTTTTTGAATCGATCAACCTAACTCGCGATATAATATTAATAATTTATTACAGTCATACATATTTATACTGAAATAATTTTGTAATATTTATCATATTTTACATAAATATGAATCTAAATATTAAAACGCGAAGCGACGTTTTCAAGAATATAACATTTTCAGTTTCTGTCTTGAGCGTTCTGTCTTCCATATGTTCTTGGATATTACTATTTTCTGACAGTTGAAGAATTACCACTAGTGGAACTCAATTTTATGTCGAGAATAAGAGAGCGCAAACTAATGCATGCGTGCGAACCGCGATTCTGCTTTGTACAAATGCCGCTTGTAACGCGGCACGAAGTAATTCTGTGAAGGAAGGTGAAGAATGAACGGGGAATTGAGTGAATAAAGGTGTTACATCATATTTCTTAGTTATTCACAAAAACGTTCCATAACGCCTGAATAATC
Organism: Atta cephalotes; assembly: GCF_000143395.1. NCBI lineage: Eukaryota > Metazoa > Arthropoda > Insecta > Hymenoptera > Formicidae > Atta > Atta cephalotes. The sequence continues at coordinate 2,502,873 of NW_012130082.1, forward strand.
TGCCATTTTCTTTGGTTTTTGTTATGAAAAGAAAATGGTTTCGTATATATACAATCGAATTCTTATGCAATCCTTGACGCTAGTCTCTATAAAAACTATACAATTGATATGCATAAAGTTTTGTCTCTAGACAATAAAGTTTCCAATTTTATAAAATCAGTTTATCACGGCGCAAAATCGATTAAAAATATATATCTCAGAGTATAGAACTTATTTATAGAAATTCTTTTAACGGTTCTTATTTTTTGCGAAACTTGGAACATTAATACTTGTAGCTTTTAATGAATCACATAACATTTTCTTGGTGTTTTAATAATCAAGTTCTGAACATCAACGTAATGAACATAGCGAATGCACATACCGCAACGTCGCTTAAATTTTTCTCGCACATTGAAGTGGTATTCCCAAGTCGCATCTCGAAGCTGCTCGCAACCCTCGCATAATATGCATGCATAATGACTCCCCTAGCACGTTCTCGCGAGAAACTGTCCATTAGCTGTGCTTCAGCCATTCCCCAAGTTTCCGCAACGAGGCGTTCGGGACGAAGTGACGTAATGAGGTAATACTTAAATTGCGTCCACGTGCCGCGTGACAGTATCGACAGACAGGACCTTTGGCATAGAAAGCCATCAGTCGGACGGGCAGAACTAGGCCGCAAACAATAGCGATGCCTCTCGTTAACGACGAGACGCCGTCCCGCCGGCGTCGCCTGCGACATCATCTGGCGCAGTCCAGTCAGGATTCTATGGCAGCCTCGTGCGAGTGAGTTCCAGTAAAACCAGTCGTCGCGATTATCCGGAGCATCCCGCAGAATAAGTGCGATGAGCCGTCAAAATGTATTCCGAGAACAATTTTGAAGAATTACTATTTGTAATAATTATTGCAATTATTGAATATCTCGCGTTAGATTGTGAAAAACGTGAAAAATAAGAATGTGCGTGTGATAGTGTATTGCAGTTGTTCGCCAAAAATCTGTAAAGATAGAAAGATAATTCTGGAAAGCGAATAGCAAGTTTTTAGGGAAGTATAGCTGAATATGAAATTTAAGCCTCAAGAGACGAAGTAACGGGTCATTTGGATGTAGGAGGGTTGAAAGATTGAGTTAGAATATAATATTACGACTATGATATTACGAAATTGATACGTAGACTGAATGTTTTAAATAATATCTATTATTATTTAATAATATCTAGTATTCTGCATGCTCTCGGAAAGGTGTGTTTCTGTATTTATACTAATTTTTTTTAATAATGTTAAATTTATAGAAAATTAAATTCAGTAGAATAAAACATATTAAGCTGAATTAGAATCAAGTAAACAAGCGTGAACGAATGGACAAACACGAATGGACAATTTATTTTAATGAATATTTTAGACGCTGTTCGCATTCATTAAAGCAAGCTCATTTGTTTTTATTCACGCTTGATTAGTTAGTCTGGATCTTAAGAGAGACAATTATCTTTAAAATGTGAATTTTTAATAATTATTTATACTCGTTAGAACTCGTTAGAAAATCAATCGCAGATGTTGAATTCTAGATCATTTATATATATTTAAAATATATTTAAATTATTAGAGTTTTTATGTTATGACTCAAAATCTATTAATATTATTTTATTTTATTTATTAATATTAATATTATTTTGAAAAATAATTGATACATATTCACAGGAAAAATAAAATTTATTAGATTTGTGTTCAAGGATTAAATTATTTAAGTCTCGCGTAATGAGAGCTTAATATGCGTAAAATTAATTACAAAAAACGCGGAAAGAAAGCTCTTGGTTGAATTAAAAACTAAATAATTAACTACTAAGACTAAATAATTAATTACTTGCAGTCGTTTGATAAATAAATAATATATAATTTTCATCTTTTAATTAACATAATTGAGAGCAAACAATTAAGTATAAAAATTGATGCAAAGTATATACGATGATGTAGAAACATAATTAATTTTATTCAAACATGTGTAAAATATTGTAGAGTTCAAATAATGTTTAAGTATGAATGTAGTAAATGTAATAAAATTTCAGAAATTTAATGAATTAATATGAATTCAATTGTCATCAAGAAATAATAAATTAATTAGATAAATTCAACATGTTTTATGAAATTGTATATTTTTAATAGCACATTAAAACATTTGCTAAAGTTTTTAGGAAAATAAAGTATTTTCAAGTGCAAAGATAATTTAGATTTTCATAATATAATATACAATTAGTCAAACTTATACAATTAGTCAAACGCGATAAATTAATTTTCTACAGTTAGATATGTTCATTTTGAGACCGCATAATCGTGGTTTTTCATACAATGAAGGTATTTGCAATCCGAGAAATTATCGAACAGTGAAATAATGCTATCCGCTAAGTAATAGAGCTCCAAAGGTAGGTTTTCTTCGGCACATGACTACGTAGTGTAGCAAACTATTAAGGTATTCCAGGCAAGTGCACCGCGCCGCGTGCTCTAATTAATGGCATCCCATGCGCGGCTACCGATTATCTCGCCGTGTATAATCTCACCCGACCGAGACGCGACGGTTTTAGACGTCCATGGGTTTGAGCGGGATTAGAGGCAACATCGATAATCGATTAAGTTTAAGTGCTTCCCACGCCATAGCGACTTGTGTAATAACGTATGATTCTTCGCAGACGATCGTCACGTGCTTAAGCACCGCTACCAGAGAAACTTGAGGAACCAGTTATTGCCGCTAGAAACTATCTTTGCGACGCTAAGTTGGAAACTTTTTGTTGCTTTTAAAATAGCGTTGAGAATAAAATGCATTTGAATTCATCAACTTAACTGTATAGAAATTTGTTAAAATGAAGTTTTTAATAGAAAACTTACATCGAAGTTATCATTTGCAATGAATTTTTAATTTTGAATATTAAATATCTTGGTAATAAGTTCTTAGACCGATATTTTAAATTAAAAAAAATTATCGATATTATCGATATTTGCTCGTGCAATATAAAATATCCACATACAGTATTTTGATAATAACGCGCTTCAAGTTTTTATTTTCTTTTCTTATTCTTACGTGAGGATGCTTGTAAATATGTCGGAGTTGTTCTCTTCTCTTCTGTTATAAGAATCTTCCCATTAATTCGACGGATCGATCCATCTCACTTCGCGTGTTAGGAAACTATAAGCTTGGCGTCTAAGTACATTTACAAGACCAAAGCACTCAGTATACTTCTTTTCTCCCTCGATCTTTTACTGCCACGAAGTCGTTATTGTAAGTTGCTTGTAACGGCCCCGACGAATTCTTCCTTGTTTCAGCAGAATGATATTCGTTTTCCCAATTTCCGTACTGCTCTTATCGCTTACTGACCAAAAGCTGTTTTCCTGAAAGTCTTTTTTTATTTTCATGTTATTTCGAGTACTTTTCTTAACGGTACAAGTAGCATTACCCCAAAATGTACATTCCATAATATAAGTTACAGAAAGAAACAATTTTCGACAAACGAGAAAGACATTTTAATGTTTTACAATATAATATTATCATTCCGAAAATATTTATTTAATTAAATTAGCAATATTTATCGACAATATATATTCAATTTCAACGTAGAAATGATTGGAGGTAACGTAGTTAAATAGAGGACATTGAACTTTCATATTTATCCGCAAATTATTTGTAATTCTAGTATTCCAGATTTAAGCGATCGATAGTGTTAGCTGCTGATAATTTAGTAAACGCAAAAATTGACTTCTTCTAAATTTTTACGAACTTAAAATAGCGACATTTCCTTTTCACATTTTCTTTTTGAATTATTTCGCAATTGTTTCGAACGTCTCAGCAATACAATATTTTTCTATAACAAAAATTAAACTAGTCAAAGCGAGCCAATCTTGATTCAATTAGTTGGATGTATTTTGTATTTTTTATTTTCTTGATTTCTGCCTTGGGGACACGTCTTCGAGTCCGACAATGGTCCTTAGTTTGATGATTGCTTTACTTGAGAATAAATCAACTGAATCCATCTAATATAGTTTCCGTCTAATATAGTTATTCTTTTTCATTTTACAATCCAATACTTTCCTAAATTTATAGCCTTTACAAATGCGGCCAGTTTACGTTTTATCAAATCAGCATATAAATTTGTGTATACTTATTTTGCAGATATAGCAGATTTTCGTTTCTGAATAAAAGATTATTTTAATATCACATTATTCTTGCATTGTACGACATAAAAAACAGGATGATAATAATGACGATGACTTGCTTGTATAATACAAACGTAATTAAGAGAGGTCAACGACCAGTAACGAGTAATGTCGATGTAAGTTAGAATGAAATAATTTTAATTTTTATTTTGTTATAACAATTCCAACAAATATTGAACTTTTTAATAGCATAGTCTTCATCAGTGATGAAATTACAAAATATGTTTAATTGTTATTTTAACAATTATATAAAAATATAAGGAGATATAAATATAAGGAAAAAGTCATGTACATTATATATCAAATGTAATAAAAATAAATTTAAAAAATTATTTTTATTTCATATACGATGTACATTGTTGTTCCTCTTATATTTATATCTTTTAGTCTATTAGCTCAAACAATTTTGTATATTTTAATCATCATTGATAAAGTCGAAATGTTCGATATTTATTGAAATTGTTCCAAATATATGGAAATTATTTTATTGTAAACATTTTGTATCAATATTGCTCTTTTAATTATTATGTGATGATATAAATAACATTTAAAACTCAAAAGCTAAAATATTTCAATATTTAAAATTATATTTTATTATATTTAGAATTCGCTTTATCCTGTTTAATGAAGTACACATTATACCAGTTTTAAACGATACATTAATTGAATAAGCTGTATAATGTATTATAAAGTATTTTTGTCGCGATACGAACGAAAAAAAATTTTTTAATTTTTAATGTGACGCAATGTCTGCGCGGCTGTTATTGTTAAATGTTTCATTTATTCCTTTTTCTCCTATTTTTCTTCTAATCTTCTATGATGCATTACGCACATGACATGGCCCGTTTTAATCTATAAATGTCATTCGCCTTCAAAGATGGTAACGGGGAAAAAATATTCGTGGCATATTTTCTAAGGCAGAAGAGCGACGTCTGGAACAGATTTTTCTGTAACGCCAAGAAATTGTTTTCATTTTCTTAAATGAAAACACGCATTCTTTCCGCGGTAACTGCAATCTCGACAAGTACCTACTCGCAAGATTTCTAAATTACGTTACGTCGTGTTCTCTCTCTTTCTCATCTTACGGAAAGTTATCTTTGTAGAATTAAAGTCTGGTATTTCTCTTTCTTATGAGAAAAATTCTTGTCGGGAAGTTACAGCATTTTGAAAAATATCAAAAACAAAATAAAAATCTATTGTTTCGTTGCTGTTATTAAAGATTTAACTCTCTGGATCAATATTATTTTTGCTGAATATTTATATATCTCGTAACTTTAGGCAATTTAGCGTAATGCATACACTCGCGTAGAGCGAGAAACAATTTAACATTCCATCTACTACCTATAGCTTCAAAAGCGCAATGAATTTGTGCACGAAACAAAGGATTGACGTACTGCTTAAAAGCTGCGATTGTTGTTCCCGAAACGCAATGAGTGTAATTTAATGATATCCATTGCGTCATATAAAACGAGTAATTGGGAAGCAGTTTCGTGAAATCTATCTCTGATATATCTCTGATATATATTTGACGAGACATAATATTTATGACTTTTTTCTTAATGATACTATTTTATTAAAAGTAAGGTTTTTTGCTTGATTTTTTTTCCTTGAATTATTAAGGAGAAATTAATAACCGTCTTTAATTAAGGACATTTAAGGAGAGAATTTAAAGGAAAACTGTAACTTATCGAAACTTATAACTCGAAAATCATATATTGCATATAAAACATATTGTAAACTTTACATTTGCAAAATTTGTTATGAAAAATATTTTTTTCTTCTTGCTTGACGTTATCACAGTTTCAGTTAACGACATTTTTCACGCCAACTTTTTTTTATACATACGTGCGTATAAGTAAATTTATGAACTCATAAATTTCGCGCGTAAATCTGACACGGATGTAGAGACATGCGAAATATCTTGCAATGATATTAACACGCATGCTGTATCACTTAAATTTTCATATACTAATGATAATTTCGATTCTATTTCTCTTCACTCTATGGATTTTATTTGCGCAACACAGTGGCAATCAATAAAAATAACGCTAAATAAAACGGCGGGAATATATCGCTTTCATAATGCTAGGTGGCAATTCATAAATTTATTGTATAAAATACGGGAGTAGAAATATATTCCGATATCGCCAGAAATATTGATATGTATATCTTGTTATAAAGATATTATCTTTTATATCGTTTTTTTTACATAATTGATGCATTGATGATCGGACGAGTTGACAGTAAAGTTTAAATTCGATACACAATTTCATGCCAATAATAAAGTTTATATAAATTAAAAATTTTTATTAAATACAAATTACAAATACGCTATAATATCTTTATTAATATAATTAAACTAGTCAATATAATTCATCTCTTTTTCAAGTTGTTATAAACACTCAAGACTCAATATTACTAATGTAATGCATCGATAATGAAATTATATATATATATATATATTTAAATAATCAAAATTAATAATAAATGTATGTATTATTTTATGCATGCATGTTTTATGTGTCATGTATCGAAGAGTTAAAGCACAAATCTCAGAATATAAAGATTTCTCCTTATAAACTCATAACAATTTTAAGATCCCGCATGGCAATAAAAACGATCGATAAAGTAGCAAACTGAAACGACAAGCCAAACGAATGATGAGGCGATAAAATTCTAGGAGCCGAGTCTTCATTTAATATCGGGTGACACTTATGGTATCCCAATACGAAACTTGCGAATTCGTTGGTGTGGCTGGCTGCAACGTGCAGCTAGAATATCAAATAGATCCATAGCTCTCGGTAGACAGTCGACTATGTAAGATAAACGAGGCAATATGGCCCGTGACACTCACTAACTGCCGGATTTAGTGAGCTCGATAACCGATAACTTTCTTATTAAATCGACTCAGGTCGGGTTATCGGTGTGTTATAGTACCGGACTGCTCTAAAGTTCCCTTATATTACATTGTTGGTTCTGAATTACATTACCATAATGCAAATTAACTACATACGACAAGAAACTGCGAGCCAGAATCATCGAAAAATAATATTATGTATGTAATACCGTGATAAATAATAACAAATTTAATAACACACGGTGCCATTCTTCCAAATGCAAATATGAACTAATTAGCTTTTAATGCTTAAACTCATGACGCGAATAATTTAAAATAAAGTAACAATTAACGATATGTTTCATCAAAATTAGATCTATAGAAAACAAAACAAATTCTAAATATCTGTCACATATTATCGCATATTATTGACAATAATTACGTAAAATAATTACATTATGTATAGCTTACAATACTTGTAATATAATAATGTGATAAATAAATGTATTCGAGACATAGCAGAGTTGAAATTTTAATAATATTAAATTGTTTGATTGTAAATATCACGTATTGTAAATTTCAATATATAGTATTAGGATACATGAATGTCCGAAATAAGAAGTACGACGGTTTTTCACTCTTTTATCTAATAAAATATTCTATATAATACTCTGCTTCCATTCCGATCAAATTAGAAATTGATAATATATTTATAATAAATATCAATTGAATAATTATTAATAATATTGTTATACTATAAATAATGTTTGTAAAAATATTGGCAACAAAATTGTTTGCTGTCAATATAAATTTAAATCAAACGATTCTACAATATAAAGAATTGTTCAAAATTGACAATTCTTTATAGACAATTATTAATTTTATTGTTAGTTAATTTTTATCTATTATATATTATTTTTATACGCATGTTTTAAAGATTATATTTTATTTTAAACATATGTATAATAACAGAAATATTGCTTAAATATAATTTTTCAATTTTTCCTTATTTTTTATTATATTGTGCACCGCAAAATCCTCATAAACAGTCAAAGTAAAAACTTTTACGCAATTGTATAGAAAGAAATGAAGCTTTGTTTCAAAAGGCAGAGATAAATATTTCACGACCAACCTTCTTTTTTCCGACATTTAGTCACAGGCTTCTAACTTCCGAGCCGAGAAAGGAAGTTATTAATCTGCGAGGAGTCAATCCTTCTCTTACCTCTTGTAATTCACAGTCGGTCCATTGTATTCGCTCAACTGCAATTATGCGTCCGCGCTGAATTCATCCGTAACTTGCGCTTGTATGCATATTGCAATCGTTGTATTTTCTCTCGCAAAAATATTCGTGCATCCAATTGTATGACACAGTTTTGCGATGCATTCGTATGGTTCAATATTGTCATGGATAACTGACGAAGATACTTTTCGCTATTCGTCAACAAGGAATATTATATTAACTAGGTGCAAAGATTAAATCGAGTCCTTATTCGATATAAAAATAGGAAAGCGTTGTAACTTTAATGTAATAAAATAAAATAAAATGGAAAATAATAATTAGGAAAAATAATAAAGTATATAATAAATGGATCATATTTTTTATCGAATCTTTTAATATTATCATCAAAGTACCAAAACATGTTTCATGTTGACGTTAATAATGTTCGCATTAACCTCACTAATAGCATAATTATAGTAATAATTATCTGTTTGTGAATGAATCACTATTATCTATATTATTTTTTTAATGAATATAATTTTCCAAGTTTTTCCAAGTGAATTCTAAAGCGTTATTCATTTTTACGGAATTATTATTTGTATTTTACAAAATTCTATCTTCTAATTTTTTAGTAATATAAACATTACAAAAATGTACAATATATTATAAAAACCTTCGGTGAAAAATGATAGATGGTTCAAAGATAGCGATTGTTTTTTTATTTCGTGAAATAGAGAATTTAAAGTGATTGACGTTTTCAGGTGAATCCAGAGATTTATTGAATGTTTTATATGATTTAGATTTAAATCCGCATTGAAATTTTTTTTTACTCTTATTTAATCTTTAACACAATGCGTATTATTTAGATTTATTTTTAATTTAAAAAATATAATTCTATTGATTTTTTCTTTATTTTTTCTTATGAGTCTTTTTATACTTCTAATACTATAAAAAATATTATAAAAAATGTGTATGATATATATAAATGTCTTATAAAATTTATATCAGTTGCATATTCTCATTATATGTATATATCTTAATATTTATAACTACATATTTTATAAAAAAAGAAATGAATATATATTGATTTTTAGATTATTGTTTTTGGTTTTACCAAATTTTTATTTAACTACAATACAAATCATATTAATATTTGTATGAAATTATATTAAGAAGTGGAACTTTGAGTGTATGATCTTTTATCTTCCGTTGTAATACGCTGTTCTAAATTGACATACCGAGAAATGTAATTTTATTCAATAAGAGAGGGAGCGTAAGAAAGAAAATAAAGATAATTCGAATCTTGAATGTGCAAGAGAATACAAAAAGCTAGATAACTTAATATTTAATGAAACTATAAAGTATCTCTCTCTCTCTCCCTTCCTCCCTCCCCCCCCCTCCCCTCTCTCTCTCTCTCGAAATGTAATATCGAATAAACAGAAATGCACTGTGATTAAAATATTGCTAAAAGGCTATCTCTATTATGGATCCCGAATTCAATATGAATAATAAAAGTGCGAATATTAGTTTAATAAATTAAACTTTTTTTACGCGCTCAATAAAATTTTTATTTAATGAATAACCAAACGGAATTCATGGATGAAATACACTATGAAAAGTAAAATATTTACGTGAAGCGAAACGTGATAATATTTCATCATGGACGCTGATTTGATAGTCTTTATTACCGTGCACATCTCGAAAGTTGAACAATTTAAACATGATGAGAAAAAATTTTAAAGTACCCGCACATGGAGAAAAGTTGTGAATTGAGATGCTGGTCCAAGTATCCACAGGTGTTGCGAAAATCGATAAATGGATGAAGTTCGCTATTCCTCAGAGAATTTCATCAAGTTCTCGATTAAAATTTGGCTCGGATTAATAAAAAATTTGTTACAAAAGAATCGTATGATTATCGCAATTATGAATTATAAATCTTGTTTCAATTTTGTTTTCTAAATAATTATATTTATTGAAGAGGATAATGATCAAAATGTATTTGACAAAATTAATTTATTTTAAAAGTAAATAAGTACGAAAATGTATTTATGTTTATAGATTTACACGATAATACATAGAAAATGAACTTTTTGGCAAATTCTTCGATTTAAAACTGATTTTATTCTTATAGTGAAAGTATAATTGAACTCATCTTTCTTATTATTTCCATATATTTTCATTTAGCTTGTAATACGAATGTTTATAGCTTCGAAAAAGTATATAGAAAAAGTACATTTATTTTTTGTAATATTTCAAATAATATGAGATAAAGCACGCTAAGCAAGTGTAAAAACTACAATTTATATAAGTCTCTAAATTCTCCATCATCAATACAATTTACAGTAATTATCAGTAATAATTAGCCATTCGTAATCGACTAAGTGAGAATCAAACATTCCGCGAATGGATGCTCTCGGGATACACGTATAAATAAACCCATTAACATTTTTCTTGTCCGATCTCGTCCTGACGGTTATTGCGCCTGGTAGGCACAAACCGCGATTTATTTGATAAATTAAAAGCTATCTGGCGCTCGGTTCCTTCTTTCATTCTCTCGCTCTTTCTGGAAGTCTCTTTAACTTTGTTCTAAGATGAGATGGAAGTGTGTACAACAGTGGAACGATCCGAAAGACAAGAAAGAGGCAAAGGTACTTTGTATTATCAATGCGAATGGCATGATAGTTACCGTTCTCCCCTTTTTCGTTCGATTGGACGAGGAATTGCCAGCGGTGATCGAGCAATGTTATCCATCTCAATCAAACGTTCTCATCCAACTCGCAGCAACATAAAAGGAATTCCTGTGTACGCGTAGTATACCTTGTGTATCTGCCTGCACTCTCGTAGCTTTGCCTTGAAGCAGCGATGCTTTATCTAGAAAACCGAGGAAATCCTGCGACAAGTTCAAAGCGAACACGAACCCACAACAACGATCCTCGCCATGATGTTGAGATTTTATCAAATTCTCGAGGCAACAAATATTGTTGATTTCAGTCTTTTGTCTTGAAAAATATGCTCGTATTATTTTTCTTGATCATATTCATAGATTTTTAGTGTGATAATAGTTTCATTCTGGCATTCTGGTTTTTCGAAATTTAAGACAATAATCGAATATGTCATTCTTTAGAATTTATTAATCTTAAATGATACAAATTGTTCCTGTTTCTATTGGAAAAGATGATTTTGCTGAAGTATTTAAAAATTTGATTAGCTATAAGTTTGAAAATAATTTTGTCGGACTATCAAAATAATTATATAAGATAAACTGATTGCTAGAATGTCAAAATTTTTTGCATCATTTTTGTTCAAATATGCTTGAGATTTCTGTATAATTATTTTGATGTGTATCTATACGACAGCAAAATTATTTTCAGATCTGTATCGACCTAAAATTTTAGATATTTCGGCAAAATCGTTTGTATAATATTTGTTTCGTTAAACAATTATTTGTAAGGTATCTTTAGATCAAATTATTTAGGAATTAAATAATGGAGTTGGTTAAATTTGATCAGTTTTTAATATAACATTTTTATAATTCTACAGTGTGTATTAATTGATAATAAATAAAAATTGTACGATGGAAACAATTGATTCAATTTTTAACAATTGATTCAATTTTTAACAATATTTAAAAAAATCAAAAAAAGTATTACGTTTCATTTATGGAAGTCAGGTAATCTCGGCAAATTTACTTCTGTAACGGTATGAAGACCTTATGAAAACCATCCCTCCGGCTATAAATATCGATGATTTAAAGTATGCAGTTCGCGTTTTTCCATTTTACTTTAGTAGATCCACCACTGATGTCAGAAAATATACACATATATTCCCACATTGAGATTTATATTCATAGAACTTCAAGTGACATCTCCGATCCACCATAAACGTCATCGGTCAGACGAGAATATCATTTTTTTTTTGTTATATAGTTGTATGCATAAAACTCAATAAAAGACAAAAAATTTATGCAAAATATTCGTAAGAAATTATCGAGATAATAAAATCGATGTAATAATAATTAACATGGAAATATTATACATTTTCGTACATGATATAATAAATATTGATAAGTAGTAGTATTTTATAAAATTGCTTGTATTTTAATATATATAAAAAAGATCCGTAATGTGTGAGAAATATTAAATTAATTATGACAATTTTTATGTTTTAAATTTTCAAATTTTATCTTTTTTGCATTACGCCTTAACAAGCTTTGCAATTGTCAGTGATATAAAAAAGTCAGTTGAAACTTCTTGTTGCTTACACTAAAAACGCAAGACATCGTCTATCGCTAGTTCAAACGCGATATTACTAGCTGATTTCATCTGAGTTTGAAATGAAATTCGAAATTGACAATTAATCCGTTTATGATATCAGGAAAGTTGCCTGTGTAGTTATTTTGATTTGTATTAAACAACATCGAGTGCAACTTGCTTGATCGCTTTTAATTAACTTGATTTGCCGTATATGTATCGTTAATCAACTATGATATTATTACGAATCTTTTAAGTATTCGTAATAATTAGATCACTCATCGTAAATCGTTTAGTGAGCCGCGCGCGGAACAGGCAACGAATTATTTCATTTCAAAAATTTCACGCTGGAAAGAATTCTGTCGCACTACTGTAAATTGTACCCGGCATTGTTCTCGCACGGCGTGCATTATTTTCCGGGAAAATTTATGACGCCGCCAACCGAAACGCATTAACGGTCGACCGATAATGCGGTTGACGATCAGACCATCGCAGGAATTTGAAAGCGGTTGATCATTATCAATATCCCAAACTGTGTAGCAAATATGAGTTACGCACATTAACTTTGCAGAAAGACATTTTCTTTAAAAGGATCTCAGTAAATATACACATCGAAACAAGAAATATAACATCGTTCATCACATGAATACTGTTTTTACTAAATACAAGAAATGCTAAAAGATCCAAACTTTAGATATATACAACAGTCAGTAGTTTTGTTAAAATTAACAAAAATTAATAATAATAGGTTAAGCAATTAATTGTTTTTCAATTATAAGAGTTATAATAGCATTGAGGGATAAATATTTCAAGAGTTTATCAAATTTCTATAAATATTATACTATATACAACTATAGATTAATGATTTTTTATTAATCTTTTCAAACCTGATTTTAATGAAACCATTAAAATTTAAAAAATTTAGTTTAAAAACATTTAATGGAACCATTAAAATAAAAAAAGTTTAAACAAATTTTTTTCAACTTGATACAAGAGCATTTTAATAAGTAATTCATATTTAAATAAATTTTTTTGAAATTTGAATTATTTTTTTAAATATATACGTTATTATATTATATTCGATGTTGACAGAGTTAAATAATAATAATTTCAACGGAAAATGTTTTTAAATTTGATATGTTTTTATATGTTATAACATAATAAAAATGTTAAATTATAAACGATTTACTTTTATTGTATCAGTAACTATTATATTTTCGAATCTTTACTAATTATCCGAGTATATTATAGTCAAAAAATGTAAAAGTACTATAAATTCAACGAGTAATCAATGTTCATACGCTTCCATTCCCGAGAGATTAAAATCGTTTTCATCTAAACGCTTGAAAAGATCCAGCATCGTGTCTACGTAACGATCGACAGATCATTAATTACAAATCCATCATTACTTTATTACAAAGTACAATATTTGAAGTGCGGCGATAGAATGCATGTTCCTTCTTTATTATTCAGGAAATCCTTTTACACTGATCGAGCATTTTTCGTATCTGATTACGTAAACGTAAGTTTTACAGTAATCCGTCAGAGAGAAAATGGACGTACGGATATAAATCATGTTACGAAGATCGGTATGAACGAACTGCATAGACAGATTGAGGAAAAGTATTGGCTGACTTAGTCAGTAATAGTAGATCTAGGTTGTTTCCACAGGATTAAGTTCATACTATATTCTGTAATATAATGTAAATGTAACGTTGCATTAAGTTGCGCCATAAGCAAACTCGTCGAAGTTCCTAATCTAAACTCTCATCTTTTAGCGATGCGAATTTTCCATAGTGAATTTTCTAAAATAAACACGAAGTATTTCGCATAATTTCAGATCCTATTATATCCGCTTGTATCCCTATGTACCATTAAACTTGAGTTGAAAAAAATTTTTATTTACAATATATTTATTTTCTACTTATTAGAAAGAATACTTGATATAAATTTTTATTAATCCAAAAATTAATTTCTAAACTTTTTGCTCATTTTTATGAATATTTTCTTATACAATATATCCCTTAAATAATTAATAAAAACGCTTATTTTTAACCATTTTGGAATTGTATAGATATTATGTATTGTAAATAAATATAATTAATTTTTTACTTAACTTATATATATATATATATATATATAATTATTAGATAATTATTAGATATAAATGATTTATTTCAACTACAAAAGATAAAAGTAATTACATATTTATTTAATATGAAACTATTTTTGCGTAAAAAAATTTATTTTTTATGTATATTATACATTAAATATCTCTTAAAGTATTACTGTTATTAATATAATTTGCATAACAGTTTACGTAAATTGTATATTATTTCCATGAATTAAAATTGTTTTAAGGTTGATCTCCTCGCTGATTACACAACGTGTCGATGATTCAACGATCACTAGTTATCATTGTAAATGTAGCATAGATGAACTAGTCGTGTTCTCTCAATATGTGCCCGATGCAGAAGCACATGATTTAATTACATAATGAGATTGTTATTGAAGCGGCATTTATCAAAATGATGGATGATGTTTAACGATCCTATCCAAAGTTTGCGATAAAATTTCGGCATTCAGTTGCAATGTTTCAAAGTTTAATATCGTTGGAGCTCAACAGGATAAATGGTGTATCGTGTGAATTTTCGATAAATTCGCATATCTCTGTATAATTCCTTTGAAATTAAACAACAAATGGCGAGAATGCGCAGCTAATTTTTTACAAAAAAAAAAATACAATTGTTATCCATATCACCAACTATGAAAAAAGCGTTTAAATTAATTCGCCACGTAGTAGATTCCATTTTTCTGTGACTACAATGTCAGATCTGCTCTTTTCTTTTTTCTTCCCTTGCAGTTTCGCATTTCGACGAGGCTACCTCGGACGGATTCATGGAAAAACTGGGCCGTCATAGAGCTGGTCTCGTGCCAGATAACTGGGAAGGGAAGCGGATTTATATCTTAGCACGTTTTATTTGCGGACCTGTGAATCCACTTACGGTGAACTCAGTGAAAAAAGGAGATGCAAAAAATTACGCTCCTGTAATATATTAAAGCAAAAATTACAGTAGATTTAAAAAAATTATCGCTAAACTTAAAGTGGGAATTTCTTTTAGAAGTACCATGTTCTCTATTCGCTCTCTCTTGTATATGTATATATTCTTGATGCTTAACGTGTCATCACTAATATATATCACGTACAGAGTATTTACGTAGCATTTTTTTGCGAAAGGACGATCCGCATCGTTACGCCGATTTGTTTCTTATTGATCTGTCGAAGATGTCGAAGCACGGCCTTAATGCACCGGCATAACGACGAATATGATAATATATAAAATTACGGTGCCATTAGCATAACCCACACGCGCGCGAAACCCGCTCGGTTCACGTGTCAGTGTGCACGTATGACCGTACCTTCGTTATCTATGCTGACCACATGCCGCGTAATCTTCTTCATTATATCTGCTGGGTTTTGCATTTGCATTAAACGAAAATGTTTGTATACGCGTCGCAACGAGATAACGTCTGGGACTCTCTCCCGGGGACTATGCGGCCCCGTTTTTGCGCACGGATTGTATTTTAGCCATAACCATGAAGATTTTGCGTGCGTACAGAAAATCTCAGCAAGTGTCAGTGAAATCGGAGATAAAGCAATATTATTTGTGTAACGCGAGTAGTGGGATATCGCATCGTGAGGATATCAATTATCAAATCAAAGTACACACATTTGAATTAATTTAGAAGAGAAGCATGGACCCTTAGTTCTCATAACTCAATTTAATTTTTCAAGTCATTTATGTTCTTTTTATTTGTATTTTTATAAAATCTTGATTACGAAGTTTCATCTAATCTTAAGATGACACATCGATTATTAATATTAGGAGGAGCTTCTATATTTTCTAATTAATAAAAAATATATTTATAGCAATGAATTAGAGAAATTAAATATTTCTTTTAAAATTTTAAATGCAATTACACGATTGTGTATTATGTATTACGTTTTCAACATATAAGTCACATAATGTAAATGCCTGTAGAATATTTAAAAATAAGAATAATGATTTAAACAAAACGTATTATTCATTTGATCTCAATCTTTATTTCATGTAATGGAAGAATTTGAATTTCTAAGTTTAAGAAAGATGGGAAACAGCGATTCTTATATAAAGGTGCTTTAAGATAAAACTTTGATCGGACAAGCAGATTCGCGACGACGACAGTGTGATATATTGGTGCAACGCGAACCGCAAGATTATCAGTAATTGCACGCGTATCGCGTGTTAAGTGTAAATTTGTTTTACTACCAGCTTCGTATTTTGTTTCTCATATTTGCAGAGTATATCCATCCGCACGTAGCGTTGATTCTCGCCACTGTAAAGCAAGCAACGTATCCGTGATATTTCACGCATGGAGCGCGGAATCTTCGCGATCTCTACGCAAATATACGTATATGTAAACCACGACAACACTATGATAGATCATCGTATAAGTCACGTAATGCAAAGAAATGTCTCGCGAAGATAATAATGTCGCGCTATAACGCAACAGCTTGCATCTCGCGTATCTGAATCGCAATAAATCGCAGAAAGCGTGATCGGCAATTAGGCGAATTCATTCGCGTGAGTACAAGTTATAGATTTTCTATAAAACATTACTTAAGCTTTAGGTCATAAGCAATCGTAAAAAATTAATCAATTAATCACATATTAGAACAATCGAGTATGATTGGTCAATTTTTTACAGCTTAAAATATAAAGCTTAGGAAATAGCTTATTGTAGAAAGCTATTGTAGAATAGCTTATTGAAACATAAGCGATAAACAATAAACAAATCAACATTTTCGATTTATTACTGCTTACATTAGTGCCTTACGATTTTTAATGTGATTGCTCGAATCGCTTTCCCACTTGCATTGTATTGCTTTATGTATTTCTGTATAGCTTTAGAACTGGATCCGGATTATGAACAAATGAGCGCGAATGAACGCAAAAGTTGTGAGTATGCAAGTTGAAGCAAGTTGTTTGCGTTTGTTCGCGCTTGTTCGCTTGGTTTAGATCCGGCTTTAGTTGCATGTTGCTCCAATGAGACAATTCTCATATGTAACATGTGCAAAGTACAACAATAGGTCCATTTCAGATGTGCGCGTCTGGGCTCTACGACGTATATTAGCGAGAATCACATTAGAATAGCCATAATAGGGTGGATTAAAGTAAAGATTTCGTGTTGTCATTTGTTGGTGTCATCATTATCATCGTCGACGAGAACATCTATGAAAAGCCAAGCAAGCGTTGCTTTTACTCACACAGAAACGCGCCGCAAGAGCTTTACACATCTCGGAATTTTCGGCGGGTTCGCGAGCCAGGAAATTCCAACGGCGGTAATTAACGTGAGCACTTTAGCGTATGTTCCTGTATCAAGGGCCAGACAAAGGGTTTGAGTACGGCAGCTCTGCTGGCTCTTCTCGCAAACATTGTTGTGCCGAAGTGCAAGTTTGGCGGCCAAGCCATTTCGTTTCCAAAAAGCTCGCGAATCACAATGCATCTTTCTTTCAATCATTTTAATCCTTGATGATGTTATGAAAAAAACTCTGAGAATTTTGGACGCTCATTATATATTTTTAACTAGAATTATGATCTAGAAATGGAATATTTTAAAAATAAAGAAGACAATCGATATAACACGATGAGCGAAATCCATTTATATCCGTGCTAACTTTTTTCGCATCCTTTGTACGTCGAGCATAAAGTTTAGAAGGCTACATTTATTTCTGCAAATCCTGCACGAAACCCACTATGTTCTTTTACGAGAGAGTTTGTCCTAGTTTCGTTCTCGTTTGTCGGCTTTGTCATATAAAATTTTAACTTGTTCGCATCCGCTTTATATTATCGATTTCCCTATGCGCGTAACGACAAGCAAGACAAATTTAATTTTGTTCAGATATTACTGTATATTTTTCGTATCAATATCGCTATCGTAATTTATTCTCTTGTATTTTTTAATCAAATTTTGTATTACTCATTTGCTATAACAATGATACAACTCAAAAAAATGATCATTTTTTTTTAGTTAATTGCAGAAAAAGAATGGAAATATTAAGAAAGAAAAAAGAACAAACTTTAAAAGAATAAATTTTTATATTTGTCTACAATCAGTTATCACATTATAAAATCGCATTTTATTAATATTCCAAAATTTTATTTAAAATAATTCGAACTTATTTTCTGGAAAATTGTTTTCAGAATTATGTCATTGTTATAATGATATAATTTTTCACGTGCTTATTGCGAATTTATTAAATCATAACTGATACGGCACACTGATAGAACACAGTATTTTACGCAAACAATTAATTACTTTTAACATACATTAGATTATTATTTATAATTAAAAAAAATTTATATTTTATATGAATTGCTGCGTTCTGTCGATAGAAAGTTATTCCTATGGGAAAGTATTGAATTGTCTTCAAAGAAATATCATATTACATCCAAAAAGATATGAAAACGCAAGCTTTTAATTTTCTCGCTACGTCGCACCAGTCTGCTATATCGTCGTTTTACAGTTCCCTATCGTTTTTCAACCCCAAAGCACAAATCGATGGCGGCAAGAAGCACGAAGGAAACGAAACGTGAACGACTGTATATTTCTTTCGTAGTGGCTTCGTGAAACGATTCGCGTCATTAGCTGCCGTGTTTCCGCCGATGACTTTACGATTACTCCTATCGACGGGCTTCATCGATTTTATCGGACCTCATTCGTGTTCAGCAATAGGAACGTCGTATATCGTGCAATTCACGGTTGCTTTTGGTTATCATTTAAAATCCCAAGAGTTTTGTAAATCTAGAAATATACTATGTCTTTCAAGTTGATACAAAATACAGCATAAAGATTTTCTAAATTCGATTTAGGAAAAAGTCGACAATAGTTTTGTCATTATTATGAAAAATCTCAAGTTTTGATTCGATAAATTTGAAAAAATATTATTATTATATTTTAAATAAATTATAAAGATTTTTTTTAATTCGATTTAAGAAAACTATATAACTTTATATAGCTTATTTAGATAATATAACTTTGCATAGCGATAAAACTTCGTCAGACAAAATTTTGAAGTTTAAATTCTATAAATCTCTTATTTAATATGTAATTTTCGCGAATATGATTTTATTATCTATTACTTTATTAATCAACTTACTGATTTAATAATGATAGCAATATCAGATTATATATGATCTATAGATTGTATTTATTTCATCAGTCACTATAATTGAAGAACGTAAAAGAACAATGCTAAAAGCGACCATACAGCTGCATGGCGAATCGCAGATTACCGCCAGCAGCAGCACACCTCATAGGGCCACCGTTATTTTGGTTGATCGATGTATTGCACCTGCGTTCCACTGATTTATATCAGGCTGCAATGTCGCGCAGCACGTTTTAATCTGCGTTTCTCGAAAGCACCATGACATTTGAATGTACAATTCAAGAAAATTAGTCGATATCCATCGGCTTTTTCATCGTTTAATTCCTCAATAAGAAAATATTCCAAAACGTCCCTCTTCTGATTTTAATGAATTTGAATATGTTTTTTTTTCTAAACAAAAATAAGATACACATATTTTTTAACATGTATCCATTTGTACTTTTAAGAAGTAAAACATCTCCCTTAGAAAAAAAAATCAATTATTCTACGTGTATTTCAAAGTGAATATCGAAATTATGAAAGATAAAAAAAAATGTTTGAAATGAGTCGAATAGTTTCAAGAATGCTTTATAACAATAATAATTTAAAAAATTTGTTTAAATAGAAATACTAAAAAAATAGTTCTTCTAATTGTTTACATTATAATTATGAAGTATTCTTAAATTCAACTTTTATTTTAAACTTTTATTTTTTTCTATCTCACAGTTGCAACGATATTCGCTTTGAAATATTATAGAATAATATATTATTATAAGGGATATTTCACCTTTATATTTTATACAGATTCACCAAAAAATATTAAACAAATAATATAGTAAATAGTTATTAGGGAAATTAAATATAATATCGTTTTAATATTAGAATAGAATATTGGCCAATTCTCCTCACAGCAAGACGATTCGCATTACACAGAGCTCTGTCCGCGAAATTGTTTCGCGCAAATTCGCAATAAGCGTATCATCTTTCTTCTTACTTAATCAAGCGCTTGTTCACGTTCCTCTAGTCGATTTTCTCCCGGCATGTATCGATGTAAGAGTCAGTTACGAGGTACCAGCCGCAATAACCAGCTGCTTATGAATAGCTGGTCGCTGGACGATCCATCACTTTATGCTTCCAAGTAACGTTCTCCTCACGTTCGATCCATCAGCCGGCAGCTATTTCTTCAGCCGCCTTATCGCCCTTTTGAACAACGATTCGCCGTCTCTCCAGCCATCTATATCACGAGTTGGCTGAGTCTGTGCGAGAAGGTTATTAATAATTTCCATCGAATCGAAGTACCCTTGAGTACAGCGGCAAGTGCAGCAAACGCGAAGATACGAGCGGCAATATGCGATAATCATTACCTGGCGGATCTACGGGCTCTCCAGTTAGATTGAACCCGGAGACGAGAGATTCTTGAGAATTCGCAAGATCGACGTCTCTCTAGAAATAACAGCATAACTGAGGACACAAGACCTCGTCTCGTCGCATGTTACGATGTCGATAACGAAATATGGCGATTACGCGCATTTCGATCGAAGTACATTTTTCGATATTTTTATCGAGTACGTACAGTCCGATAGAATATTGTGCTGGATCTACCGAAAAGATGAAATTTACGAGAAATCCGGCAGCACCGGTGGCGGCAGCGATGGCGGCGAACGGTACGATTTATGTGTCTGTATCCAGGGATATGGAATTGAATATCCAAAGTTTGAGAGTGCTCGCATTTCATAATCTGAACTTCATACTTATCGCGCATGATATTTCATATATTCTTATACATCGTACGTAACTGTCTTATTATATAAAAGATATAATTAATAATAATTTCAATTTGAATACATTGTTGTTGAAAAATGTTCTCTGATGAAGACATCAAATTAAGAATTAGAATAAGTGCCTTTTTTATTACTTAGTGATGAAAATTACAGTGTTGAATATGTATTTGTTCAAAATATATTCGTTTCCAATTACAGATATCTATACATTTTTATAAGCAAGAATGTCAAGTACCATTCCATTAAATTTATAGTTGAAAAGATGTTAATTTATTCAAGAGTTCCATTTTTTTTTAATTTGTGTTTTAATCATCTATTATCTCTGGCTTAATAGGACTCGAATTTGTTGCATGAACTTAAGACGCAATTTGTTCTGCGGGGAAACTATGATCACATTGGGCTCTTAAATAATAAATTATATGAATTCGCCAGTGAGTTCTACTTAATCTTTCACACTTGGTTCAAGCACCTTCAACAGCATAGAAAGTCTGAAATTAGTAAGATGCAGGAGCTTTCCCGCATAAACCATTTTGATGTAATGGTGCGCACTCTCATTCGCTAGTGCCTTTTCATTATTCGTCTCTGGTAGAGTACAGCCCTGGAGTTTCAAATTCACGATGTAGATCAAATTGCTCTTAAAATGAAAGCACAGTTCGTAGATGCGTTTCACTTACCTAATGCATTATTTGTGATTAATCCTTTTAACTTGATACTAATTTATCACTATAGCTCGACAATAAGGAAATTTTTGATATTTTTACGTTCATAACAATGCTTTAAATTACTGTAAAAACAGCTACTATACAATAGAAAACTATACTGTTGATACATTGACAATTTTTCATTATTGATTTTTCAAAAAGGTGAGAAAGATTTGAAAAACGGGATACCAACTAACGCCTACGTGAACATTTATCATTGTTTTCCTGCAGTTGTCAAAGGGATACGGATTTCGGGGAAATGTACGTTCATCCGAAATTTATTTTTATTTTAAAGATCACGTAAATTGTGCGAACGTTAAAAATTTCTAGAATTATTAAAATCTATTTATTGCAGTAAGGAGACATAACTTATTGATTTGATTTTTTAATATCATTTATTTATTTAAATAATATTGCAATAACATTGATCTAATTAAATTGTTGAGTAATTTTTGTATAATAATTTTAATCAATCATAACTATTTATATTACTTATCCTCAAAAAATAGACTAAATTTTTTAATAGAATGAGTTCAATGATTTGCTAAATACAGTTATTGTTTTAGCTAATTTACTTTATT
The DNA here is from genome assembly GCF_000143395.1 of Atta cephalotes. Taxonomy (NCBI): domain Eukaryota; kingdom Metazoa; phylum Arthropoda; class Insecta; order Hymenoptera; family Formicidae; genus Atta; species Atta cephalotes. The sequence goes on from NW_012130082.1 coordinate 2,525,603, forward strand.
TTTGCTATAAGAAATTTAAGCACTTTAATTTAATTTCGTTTAATAAATTCAGTCTTTTAATGGATTTCTATTTAGAAATCCATTAAAGCAAAGAAATTTCTACTTGTAAGAAATTTATGAACATCGTTTGGTACTTTATTAATTCAATTATTTCAACCATCTTGAACGTTGTTTGACAGTTCACTAACTCAATTATTTGGACCATCCAGTTTGCGTTATTTTAGCTTGATATAATAGAATATAATAAAATTGATATATATACATATATATATATATATAGATAGTAGCATAAATCTTTAACTATTTTTTTATGAAGTGAACGGAAAATACAAAATTTATTGATTTCATACAGAAGCTATTTTTATGTTAATAATAATATTACATAATTTTAATAGTAGCTAAATATATGTACAAATTCAATTTACATTTTAGTATTAATAAGTACACTAAAAGAAAATATTGATTGCTGCAACAATTTAGATAGTAAAATATGGCATAGCATTTTTAATTGGATGCAGCAATCAGTTTTTGGTTGTAGCAGCAAATTTTTAATTGCGTTAGCCTATCAGCAATGTATATGATTTCGATAGACTAACG
>NW_012130082.1:2526219-2535653 GCF_000143395.1 Atta cephalotes
CGATAGACTAACGCAACTAAAAATTTGCTGCTGCAACCAAAAACTGGTTGCTGCATCCAATTAAAAATGCTATGTCATATTTTACTATCTAAATTGTTGCAGCAACCAATCTTTTCTTTCAGTGTAGGATTTTACTTAATGCAGTTTTATTTATATTTTGAAAGATTTCATTTAAAACACAACTGCATAATTAACGAACACTTTGTCATAAATCGCTATACATTTTTGACGAAGTCGAAGTTATACTCGAAGATTTTCTATAAAAAGCAAATTACGAGTTTCGTAATATTTCACTCTATAGAAATAGATCTCAGTCTTTAATTTTAAACTAAACTAAAGATACACAGAAATTATGATGTTGAATCTCCACCTCTCTCTCTTTCTCTCTCTCTCTCTCTCTCTCTCTCTCTCTCTCTCTCTTCCCCTCTCTCCTCCCTCTCCTCCTTTATTTAATAGAGATTATAGATAATAATATTTTATATAATATTTTATATAAAATGATTAGATATTTTTAATAATAATGAAAAAAGATCAAATATATTAGGTGTAGTAAAACGAAATCCATTATTTTTGCATGAAATTGAATGGAAAAATAATGGATTTCTTTTTACTGCACCTAATATTTAATATTGAGTCATTCGGAAAGTTCGTGCCGCAAAAGATTTAAATTTAATAAATGAAATTAAAAATTTAAATCTTCTGCATTTCAATTTTCTTTCAAAATCGGCACGAACTTTCTGGATGACCCAATATTATAGTAACTTAAAGTTACTTTTAACTTTCCAAAAATATAAAGGAATATTTATCAAGAAATCTAAATAATATATACACATGTTTTTATTAAAGTTTATATTAAAAAGCACTCTTTGATTCGTCAATGTTAAAAATTTCTTATCGCATTGACAATTTTGTCGAGAAAATCTTGTCTTTGTAAAATACTTCAAAAAGTAACATCATGATCAAGTATCATCACCATGAATTTTGTGAAAACCTTGTGTTTTATATCAGGAAAAGATCTGAAAAATTTTTGTTCAGGAATTCTTGCCGTTGATATATATGCGTTCATTCATATTATAAAAACCAATATACAAGCGACTAGCGAGTCTCGTTACAAAGAAAATCGCGGGCACAACCGAAAAGACGGAAGGATAGTTTGACCATGGTATCGATGGCTGATGATAAGATTGACTGGCTCCCAATCACTGACATCAACACTCCGCTCGGTATCCCTCTGTTGATCGACAGATACGGCGACCGGAGGACCGCCGATCAGTTAGTGGACGACCGCAATGTAATCATTTGCGGTACTGGAATAGATGCAACCACCCCCTTTCCATCACTACCATCCTGGCACCCTAGCACCTCTTCGTGCCCGCTTCACCACCTGACCCTGACAAATCCTCCCTCCGGCCCGACTATCGGAGCCGGCTGTTAATAGGGATTGAGATCCTCTCTCATAGGACTTGGCTTGCTCACCCGAAGCGCATAGGACCGTTTGCACTCGGAGCTGATATGGCCGCCACGGATGCTGCAATTGCAATTATGCGTCGAGGAATTGCGGCAGATTCGCCACATAAATCATTATGATTAGATAAACGTATATTAGCGCATAGGAAAGATTTTGGTTAATATTTTACATATGCTCGCGATTTGTTTTCATATGAAATATCGATTTAAATATTAGATATTTCTTATCGTTCCGAATTCCTTTGTACATATATCTTTTACTCGTAAACAACTGCATAAGATTCATATAATGTTGTTAATAAATTGACCCGTTGACAAATTTATTTTTGTCTATTATGTATTATGTTGTTAGCTATCTCATTGTACAAGAAGCTTACGATATACAACAGACAGAAACGTAAAGCCGCATCACCCATCCAGTCATTACTAAGGATTAAGATCTTCCCGGAGGTCTGACCCGTCTGATGCGAGTATTTCCACTTAAGATTGATATCCTCATCAGAAACGGTGCGATTGCAATTATGTATCGAGAGATCGCAATTGCTCGCAACAATAGTCCTTCATTGGTGACAATGTTATTGCATTGTGACACGAACGCATTGTGAGAAGAGAGATGCATTGTTATAGAACATAATGTTATCGCTTTCAATTTAATGATCGTGATAATCTAGTATACATGATGAAATAATTTGCATTGTATTTTATGATATTTATCTAAAAAGTCTGAACAAAAGTAAATCACATAATACGCATAAAAATTTAATATATGAAGATATAGAATTATTTATTGTGATTAAATATTAAATTATTGCAGTGAAAACAATATCGTACGGAAATGATATTATTATTTATTATTATGTGATAATACTTATTATGAATTATGAAATTAATAAAAAAAAAAATCTCTTTGCTTTCCATTGGATAAAAAATACGGGATATATGTAATAATTTTATTTTTCTATTCAGTTTTAAGATATTTGGGTATCAATATTTAACTGCATAATAATTATTAATTATATGATAAAATCAACATATTCACGGTTAATTTCCACAATCATAAATGAAAATTACCAGTGATATAGTTTCCAATAACAGCGTAATGAAATAATTGCGCGAAAATTGTAATCGAGTCAAATTCGAAAATCGAATTACGATATTCTACATTTTAATGCACACGCTCTCAAGCAAAAGCATTCTAGTATAAATATAACATCAAATATTTTATAGCGAAAGATATTGTTGGGAAAAATTTTGTCGTCTCGCGTATGTTCATCGACTATATTCGATATTTTCTTCCAAATACCCAATCAAAAGTCCAATGATATCTGATCTCTATTATTATTTCAACCAATCAATGTCCAGCATCCTCAAATGATAATGGATGTTCTGCAGACATTCTGACAAGCTCCAATTTGAAATTTATCCTTCAACTAGAATAATTTTATTACATATCAATATTTGATGAAGCTATGCTATGCACAATTCTGTTACTATTGCTGAAAAGACACTGTGCATTACGTTGTTATATCACGACATCGATCGCGTAATTGATCCAATTGTAACAAATTGCTAATGGTAATCCTGTCTGTGCGGTTTTGTACACAAAATTTCAAAAATTACCGTTTTTATATGATAACGTGCGAAATCGACTTTACACGATAACGTGTGAGTTTTAATTATACTCAAATATATCGAATAAATATATAAATTTATTGCTCTCTTATGATCAAAAGCTTATACTCCACTTGATGATCATAATCATAAAACCAAGATTATTACGCTTTTTTTATGGATAATCCGGCAACCTCGCTTAATAATGTCCGTCACAAGTTTGTTCAGAACTACCGCTTGTTTCTCCTGGAAGAAACAAAGCGAGGTGCGAGTCTCGTCAGGAAACTCCGTCTCGTTTGTAACAGAGGAGAATACATAATGCCGCGCTCGCGCTTTTCAACTAATTTCTTGACTTATATTCTGTGACGGGCTCGAGTATCAATGTCGGATAGTGACAACTACATTGTAAGGAATTATCTTTAGTAGATATATAGTTATATTTCCGGAGAATTATATATATGACATATACAAAGATAAATGTGAATTGCAAGATTACTTCATAGTCCATATACATACCTCATTTTTATCAATAAAAGCATGCATTTATCGATAAAAGTAATAAAGCTCTGAATATCATAACATAATAAATGAAAAAAAGTCTATATAAACAGTTAACGGTGCACGAATTATTGTGAATTATTGTGTATATTCACCAATCATTATACGAGATGTGGCTGATAAAAAAAGAGATTGGTATGAAAAGTAATTTATTTAAAAAAATGTAACTATTTAATTACGATTCTCTTCTCAATATACTTCTATTCACACACTGCATATTCTGTTATTTAAAGGGTATGCATAGCTCAATTGTTATATAGACCAGTTGTTATTAGACCTTTCAGTAGATTCGTCGTTTTCTTCTTCATTTCCTTCACAGATTGAAAAGGAATTTTCCTTCAACGTACTTTTTGTTTTTAGGAATAGATAAATGTCACAAGGCGTCAAATTATTATTCAACAAACCTGGTTGCTTGTTCAATTGTTCTAGAATGTCAAAGTAAATTCTTTTTCGGTTGTTTTTCTGTTTCTAAGTGAGGTTTTGGGATTATTATCGGATAAGACTTTTTTCGTGTTTAATTGATGATGCAAAATTTATCTGTCTCTTTATCAAGTTTTAGTTTGCGATCATTTGCGAATGTTGAATCATCGATCCAAATGATAATCTTAATTTATTCGATGTTGATTCTTCATTGGTGGTTGAACAGCTCAGACGTTTATCGTCATTTATTTTCTCTCGACCTTTGCTAAACCTTTATATCACCTTTATATTCTCAAAAACTCGCATATGTGACATTGCATCTCCATACACCTTTGTCAATAATAATCACAAATTTTTCGAAGAGTTTTCTAATTTAATCAGGAATTTCAAATTAATGCATTACTCGATTTTTAAGCTCGACATGATTCTGGCCAAATGACAGAATAGAATCTATTTCTAACAACAATGAGTGCAAATTAAATGACACAATAAAACAAAAGTAATTTTGTTAATTTGATTTGAGAGATTTTAAAGTCACAAACTATCTGCACTTATCTATTCTGTGTAGCTTAGCTAACATTTACGATGGTAAGTCTCGTTTCTTAATAATCACATACACAATATAAGTACATACAAAATTGCATATGTTTCAACCTCTATTTGAGTCTTTTTTAGTATTTATTGATTGATATGACGTAGTAATCAAATTTACATAGAATCTTCCGTCATTGTAGTCTTTTATTCTTTCCAAAAACTAGTCAAATGTTTAAAATAATTAAAGCTGTCATTAAAATAATTGAAGTCCTTATTCAATTACTGCAACATGACGGATTTAATTATTTTAAACACTTGACTGGTTTTAGACTGGAATAGATAAAACATTCGATTTAAACTGAATTTTTGTTCCGAACTAATATTATACTATTCTACGTAATGATTAATAAATATACATATAATAATTCACGCACCGTTAACTGCGTTCGCTCATACAGACTTTTTTCTTTCTATTACTTCGATAAAAATTGTGAATCTATACAGACCTATGATTTCAGGCATTATTTTAAAGCATTTCGCTGATAAATTGTCCTAATTAACATGATAAAAACAATTGCAATTGTATTTGATACACTCGCACTACAATAATTTAAATTTAACTTTTATTTTGACTATACTTTGAATGAAAAGTATTTAAAATAATTATAACAATGCGATTAGAATTTATAATAAGTGGTTTAATGAAACTGAACACAGTTTGTATATTGTATGTGTTTGTATTTGTATATTGTATTATATATTTTATTTAATCGCATTATTTTATTAAAAATTGTATTTCTTAAGCTTACGGATTTTATTCGTGTTTTAAAGTTCTTGCGGATTTAACATCATGAGTTTTGGAGAGTTTTATAAAATCACATTGCCCGTCGTCATAGTTTCCAGATTCAAGGCAGCCAGGCAGAATCTTCTTTCTCCGCGCAGCAGGATGGATTTTCTGCGCGTAAAATTCTAAAGTAATTTCAGACGCTTTTCGCTTCAGCCCTGTTCTCGCGCTCCGGTCCGCCGCCGATTGTTCCATCGATCGCTGTGGATTTGAAATTTTCAGGTGACGACGGCTGGCTAAATTGAGCGAGCGCGCGATGGCGCGTCTCGAAATCAGGATTCCTCAAGCGCGAAATGGACGCTAATTGAAATGTCTGGGCGTTTAAGGCGCAGACTATCCTTCCGCGATGGTTTGCAGGGGGTGATGCTGGAAGTGTATAACGTCGTGAAAGGTGTAAAGTGAAGACATTACATTGCCGGGCAATTTACGCTATAATAACTTTATAAAATGGGCCAAGGACAAAATTTTAAGATTGTAATGTAATTTCCACTGCGGATTCGACGACCGCTAAATCACGTTTAGCTTCTTCATTAAGCGTTTAAAAAAAATTGGGAGAACGACGCAATCCAAAACAATTAGATCCAATAGAAAGAGATAAAAAAATGAAACGTAACTTGCTTGAAATAGACGTACAAAATATTTATTTGGCAGATTGAAATTTTTGTGTCGCGCGCAAGTTCGCAACGATTTGCTTTGTAAATAATTTGCAAGTGATTTTCGTGAATTGCTCTAAATTGCTCTAAATTGTTGAGCAGTAATTAGAAGTTTATGCTATTTACTCCGGCTGCATAGCTATTAACGAATATTGGATCAGATTCGCCGTATTGATTTTCGACTGTAGTTTGGTCCGATGTAATCGTTTTCACGCTTTAATCGTGACAGAATCGATTATCGCGTCGTACAACACGTGCAAAATACGGTAACAACGTATGGGGTGTGATAGTTACTTTCTATGCAAGCATACCACGTGCTGCACCAGCCGAATACCTTAATATTGGTTACCATCTGGAAAATTACCTGTCACATTTTGCAAATTGAATTGGAAGTGAAAGAAATAAAGTATATGTATTCATTGGTGAGCCACATAGACGGACTAATTAAAAATTTGATATCCTGACAGTAATGAAGTGAAGACCTATTTAGATTAAATTAATATACTGAACTATTAAGAAGGCGACATTATCTTTTTTATTATTATTACTATTATTATTATATATTATTTTCTTCGCGAATGATAATAATAATATTATAACTTTTAAATAAATATTCAATATGTATTCTTTTTTTATACAAAACGATTCAAGCCATTTCAGCTCGATATTTAAAAGGTTCGCACGAATAGTGATAAATGTTATCGAGGGAAGAAAGAAATAGGAAAACGACGCGAATAATTGAAAGTGATACAAGTAATTTGATTTTAATTAGTGAGGACGGCGCGAATGTCGCGATATTTTCTATTGAGAGTTTAATTGCTTCCCGAATACGTTGGCTACATGTTAATTAAAATACTTTTTAGCTGATTCAAGAACGACCGAGCAGCACCACTGTTAATCCCCTTACCGGACGAGTGAACGCGCCTCTATTTTTTTATACACGAAACTTTCCGACGATGAGGCGATGGACGAGCATACGGAACGGTAATTAATTAAGTGTACGGTACCCTTGTGTACGAAAATGCTGCGTCGGTCTCAAAGCAGCCTGACGTTATTGCCCCGCAGAACGAATCCGTAGAAGGAAAGCAACTATGATGAACGAGGTGCCGCGGTGAGGAGCGTTTTCCTGCAGACAGTTTGTTGTTTGTTGTTACTTTCATAACGTCATCGTGTTGTTGAGAATATTATGTTTGTACGTCTCATTTAATGTGAAATACATGAGAGTTAATTAGGGTTGCCAAAAATTTGCTGAATGTGTGACCGATGTAAAATTATGATTGACGTAATGGTGAACTTTATGAAATCATGAGAGCGGGGTTTTTTCATATTTATTATATTCTTGTTTGCATCATATCCATTTTTTTCCCGTATATATTTTTCGATTATGTAAATTTTTACGATTTTGTAAATTGATAATCTGACAATACAGCATAATACAACGCATAATATAAGGCATAATGATATATTCGTCATTTGTTTATGATTATCCCGAAGGTGTATAAAATAGTTAAAAAAATGAAGTTTACTTGAGTACGTATGAGATATTAATTAATTAATTTAAAATTGTTTACTTGAGTACGTATTAAAGAAAAGATATTTTGAAAAAATTCGTAATAGTATTTACTGATGTATTTTACATGTATAATATGTATAAATGAGGGAGAAGTAATTATTTTCTCTACGATTTTTCAATAAGAAGATCATGCTCAGCAGATTTATTCATCAGGTTATTTAACTTTATTACTAGATAAGCATAGATAACGCGCGATTAAGTTTAACTATGATTTACATAATGTTTGATATTATTGCAATATTATTACGTAATTAAATTATACTTCTAATATATCATTCACGCTAAACTATAGTATCATAATTATATATTATCGACGCTCATTATTGATGCCACATTTAACATAAGCTACTTTATACAAAACTATGTTGCATAATGTTTGCTCGGCTTTAGTTAAAAATATCACGCAGATTGTACAAGAGATGCATCCAAATAATTCGTTTCAAATTTGCATGATATTATGAAAATGATTTACATAATACTATGAAAATTAATTTATTAAAATTTACATAATAATATCGATTTCTTAATACACATAGATTCTTTACATATTACTACAATGCTGCAAGTCATGCATATAATGTAGAATCAGATTAATTTCCAAGTCTGAACGCGAACATTACTATCACAGTATAATTAACCGTACAACGTTATGATAACTTCATTTCATATTTGTATTGTTCATCTGCCAGATTCGAGGTCAGAGGTAACAAGACATGATTTGCCAGTGTCGTTCCATAAGCTATTACGGCATCTTGCTTAATAATTGTCTCAGAATCACGTTGGACAAACGATCTAACTTTGAAACTCCTTTGAGAAGTCTGTCATAATCTCATGCGGGCGTCCTCGAGCTTGACGGTTTATCTCGCTCGGGCTAATTACGGATTCTTTAGAGTGATATGCGAATATATAGTCGAATTAAGTACTTCAATTTCATCCTCTGCTTGCATGTACAGAGTGCATTAAGAACTACGAATATGAACTTGTATTCGAATATAATTTAAGACATTTTATTGAAAATACATTATTGCACTGTAAAAAATAAAATATTACTTTTAACTTAAAGATGTAGATGGACTTTTCGAGAGCAAAAATGTTAAAATTAACACAAATATGATAAATATATTTAAAATGTAAAAATATATTTAATATATTTCTTAGAAATTTTTATTACACTTATTGTTAATACAATCTTGGAGTGGGGAGATCAAAGTAATCAAAAACTGGCCATCTGGCGATTTTTTCGCATTTAGCACTAGAAGCAGCAAGCAATTATTTTATTGATCGTTCTATTTTTCTATTTTTTAAATTAATATAATAGTTTCTTATCACTTTTATTTTTATAGTATATTTTTTCATAGTATATTTATTTGCTTAGTTTTGTTAATGAGTGAGAATCGTTGGTATTTTTAGTATTATTTAATATAATTCGCCGCTGTAATTCGAATAGTATTGAATGCCTCTGATGATGTAGGAAACATCGTTTTTCCGGATATAGCGTCCAATAGCTGCTCCGTGAAGGGAATGTGTGCAATTTCTGATATATCCCGTTTACCTCAGCTTTGTCGTACTTACGAGCCAGCCGTCGAGAAGTAGCGTTGCTGAGTAGCCGCGATAAATATTCATGCCGGCAGGTCATGCCTCACCAGACACGTTCATCTTTCTCTTCCTGCATATACCTTCATAGTGAATTTACTTACACCGTCGCGATATGACAGAAAGAGAGAGAGAGAGAGAGAGAGAGAGAGAGAGAGAGAGAGAGAGAGAGAGAAGGAAG
>NW_012130082.1:2539966-2567979 GCF_000143395.1 Atta cephalotes
AGAGAGAGAGAGAGAAAGAGAAAGAAAAGAAAAAGACTAGAACATCACCAATGATACCGATTGCCGAAAAGTCCAATGGATCTTCAAAAGATTTTAGAAAAATCTACAAGAAAAAAAGAGCAGAGGAAAATCGGCCACTTATGAGTTACGAAGCACATGAAAAGCATTTCGCCCCCGTCATTTACAGCCACTCAAAAATTTTCGAATTTCCAGTGAATTATTCTGCTGTTGTATGATGCGCTCGTTTCATGTGACGCGATCTGTAAAGCGTAAATGTTTGTTAATAGCTTTCACTTGCCACTTGCAGAGAAACGTATATGGTGAATATCAGTATGAATAATTCGATAATATACGCGCTTAATGTCGGAATAATACGGCGAATATCGGAAAGCAATCGATCATTCGTCACTACTACGCTAAATTTTTCAGGCATAAGTATTGATACTTTGGGCTGCGAATATCAGTTTATTTTTTATTCAGTTTATCAAGTTATGTCGTGCAAATTACGGTCATCTTTATAGCACGTAAGTGTAGATATTTTTCTTTTCTAAGATATATAAATTTATAGACTGCAAAGTATATTGAAATGTTCAGCTCGATATATAACTATGTGATGCAAAAAACATTTTTAGCAGAACATTTGCTGTCTACAAAACTATATAAAACTACTATGCCTTTATAAAAGAAAATACCAATAAACTCTCGATGTGGTAGATACTTCGTGTTTTTTTTTTTACGCGGTTTCTTCGATTACGATTGAATCGATTTTTCTGCCGCAGAATCATAAAACTATCTTTACGAGTTTTTTCGATTCTATATATGGAAAGTTACACAAAAATATTCCTTAAATTAATGTTTCTAACGAAAGAGATTTCTCATCATTATCCTTTATACATACAAAGCATGTTTTGTTATTTTTCACTAATAAATAGCAAACTATTGCTTATAACTTCTTCTATGTCAGACTTCAAAACTGGTTTGCTTTATATGCTATTAATTCGCTTTAATAAATAACATTTTAATAAATTAGTTAATTTTAATAATAATTTTAATAACTTAATAGTAACTTTTATGTCTAAACACTTGTCTTTTCAATGCTAAAAAAAATTTATATTCTAATTAGAAGATAATATTTTGAGTTACTTTTAAATACATTTACTGCTTGGAAAACTGATCTTAAATGGTATAAAACACAGAAAGAAAGCATATGTACTAATATAACTATATATAATAGGTTAAAAAAATATGTGTGCTATCAGATTACAAAAACACTAAGAATAGAATAAAAAATGAAAAACAAATTATTGTTACATTTTTATTTACTTACATCCATGGCACATTATGTGATAAATATTATTATTTTTCTATTTAAAATTAAGAAAATTATTTAATTATTTAAAAAAATACAGATTATACAAATCTTTCTCGACTTATTGTTGGAAGATAAAAATTCTATCATACATAATAATTTTACATAAATTAACTTGAAGCATATAAAATTGAAATCAAATTTTCATTCTCAAATGTTGTTTTATTAAAGAAACATGTCAATATTCATTCGATATACTGCTGAGCGATTGACTCGTCTTTGTAAATGTTTTTTTAAGCATAGTTGACAGCAAACTTCAGAGCGTTTACTAGCAATATGACTTCGTCATCTCAAAGAGGAAGTTTCATATCCGATGTGGTCGTGCTTCGATTCGACGTATTTCGCGAGATATAGTCTTTGCAAAGAGGGAAACTCAATGTTCACAAAGAAGGTCAGCATGTCGTTTATAGCGTAACTTCGATACAATCGATCGGCCACTAGATTTGATGATATTTATCTATAGTTATTGCAAATAGAAGCAAACAGTTGATAGTCGTAACTCTGCGCAATATTTCAGAATTGCGATTGCAATTACAAAATGTAACACGGACGCGACTATGTGATGTAGAGATTATACAAATTTAGTTTTATAATAGTTTATAAATATACAGCGCACGATTCTTTGTAAATAATTATCGTCATCACATTTGTCAATGCATATTTTGTGCAAATAAGTGTCTTTTCCTTTATTTGGATCCTTTATGTCGATAAAAATTTTTATCCTTTAATTCTTCAAGTCATTTAACATTCTATAAAGGTATAATAAGTACACTCATATTTTTCAACTAACATACGCTGAGAAATAGACGGGCTTTTAAAGAGCGATTAACCTCCGAGACACTCTGCACATCACGTCTTCGATAGATCGATAATCACACGTTCACATTAGCGCGATGTCTCGTTGCGTTGAAAGCATTTAGCGATATCCCGAAGAACGCAAAAAAAGCGAAATGTACGGTGGCGGAGAGCCAAGTGGACGGGGGTAAAGGGAGTACTTTGCATTTAACTGTTCCGCGAGGTAGCTGAGTTTTGATCAGCGACAGGGATGAAGCCAGAGCGTAACGATGGCTGCGGCGTTCTCTAATCGTCCGCAAGCCGCTTAAATCTCCCTGTTACCTCCACCTACTTCGTGCACCCATTCCGGTTTCGGTACCGACCGCCCGACGTTCGTACACTCGTTTCTCCATCAGCCTCCAGCAACAGTCAGTAACTACTACTACTGTCGACGTGTACCGCTACTGGTATTATCCTCCTTCCCCGTATCTCCCTCGTAAGTTAACCGAGATTCCCGAGACCACTCCGTCGACGATTCTGTCGTGATATAAGTGAGACTAGGCTACCACTGATGAGGCTTCTCAAAACACAAATCACGCTTCTTCTGAATCGATAGGTGAATTAAATAAGTATAAATGTAATTCTTCTATGCCAGAGAATGCGCATGATCTCCAATCCTTATGCGATTATTATTATTATTAAAGTATATTTATTTATAACAAAAAGTAAAAATTTTCTTGTTCTTTTCGCTTTAATTAATTTCTCGATTTTTTTATGTATAAAAAACATTAAATTTTTTTAGCATATATGTATTTAAAATAGTATTGATAGAATTTTATATACTCATTTTAAATCCTCCAAAAATTTAATTTTTCTTAAGTAAAACTACTTTAATATTAATGTAGATATCTTTCGATTTTTTTTTGTCTCTATGAAAAAAATTTTCACTTTAATAAAGAAAAATTGGAAATTTTCTTCAAATTCTAAAGTTTCACAGTTATTATGCATTTTCTTCAGAAAATTGTTATTAATTTGAGATGAAAATTGTATCTTTTATGACTTTGAAAATTTTTTCTAAATTAAAAGACTTGAAAAGATTTATCACTTATTTGTAAAATTTTTCTATAGTGAAGTAGAATTTCTTTTTAATTTGAAAAAGTATTATATGTAGAAATATAAGCTAGAAATTCATGATTCTGTGTTTCGAAAAAATTCTCCTATTATTAGATATTAATACATTTTAATATCACTTTTAAATAAAAAGATAATACAAAATAGATGATACATTTTATAATTATATAACATTTTTCTTTCTATTTCTCTCATTTCTCATCTCTCGTAATTATTAGAACATAATATGAACTGTATAAATAAAGTTCGAATTAACAAACCTCTTATACCGTAAATTGTACGGGTTAATTAATTAAAATGTTACTTATTTCTGTCTGTCTGTTATATTCTTACTGCAACGAATCTCTCGAAGTATTTTCAAATTTCTTGCATTTAAATTTACTTGGTTCCATTAATTTACATCGCACAGCCATCAGAATTTTCGTTGCATCGTTGCGATCTTGCTTGTATCTAATCCTAAACACAATGACTGAAGAATCTCTAAATGATGTATGCTTGAAATGAATCCACCTCGAAATGGAATAAAACCCAAAATAATTTTTTCTCGGTCTGAGAGACAGGCTAAGAGTATCAATGAAAAAGAGGGTCACGGGTATTGCTACCGCGATCGCATTTATTTTAATTTCACGATTGTAACCCGGATATCAGGAATTCCGTTTTACCATCGCGACCTAAACGAAGCGAGTAAATTACTCACGGTTCATCGAGGAAGCGCCGAGGGTTAAGCCGCTGGACGCGGAACTGCTTTACAAATCCTCCTCGTTACTTACCACAAGTTAGTTCACCCCGCCGTATGCATTATTCATTCCTCGTCTTCTTCTCTCGCGCCGTATATTTTATTTCGATCAAGTCCGATCGCGCTCGATGGCGTGCTTTCTAATCCGATAAAGTGTGCGACACATTTCATCCGCAACTTGTCGCCGAGAACCGGATACGCTTCGTTGGTTCGAAACGAGATAGAGGTTGTACTACTTCCAACTATCATGCATACAATCGCAAGTATTACGGAAAATTTTTCTTTAAAAATTAAATATTTTCTTGTCTTTGAATCAATCTTATTTATTCATGCATTATACATTATCGAATATTTTGTGGATATCAAATTAATTTTTTTTATTATAACAAAATTGCATAAAGTTTCTCGTTAAAATTTAATTTGCAAAACTCTTATCTACTTTTTTAGGTATTTACGAGATAAATACTTAATTGTATTTATTTTAATGACGCTAATTTCAGATTATTTATTTTATTGATAATTATTATCAACAATAAATTCTGAACTTAAATTTGATTTTAAATTAAAATGGATTGGAAATAAATTTTCTAAATTATTAATGTTTAGTAACGATACACAAAAATAAAAATTTCTGATTAAAATATTTGGATGTATTATCTCTATTTCTACAATCCTTTTTAGAGAATGAAATGATTTTTCTTTCGAGATAACTCTTATTATAATAGTATATATCAATTATTCCGCGTCATCGTACATATCGCATGTGCAGGTTCTTTATTTTCTGATGTATTTACTCTACTTCTATCTAAGAAAATAATTTCATAATTTTCTGAAAGTGACTCATATCCAGAATAAATATTATACAAGTCATTTTCACTTCTTTCCAGAAAGTAAGCATTTTTATATTTTATATCCTTTATTTGCTTCACAAAAATGCGTGAACTGTACTTACCGTAATGCACTTGTATATTGCGAATACTTAATGGATTATGTTTCAGCTACGTTTTATAAATTGAAGATTTCTACGCAATTGCACTTATTTTAAAGCTTAATACTAAAGATCTATCAATCTTTATTTTTATTGAATAATAGAAATTTCACTAAAATTGTCAGCACAGTTTCGAGACTTTCGAGCAAGCCACTCGAAGTTATATTCTCTTAAAATTCATTGAAGTTTTCCAAAACTTTGGCGAAAGTTTCCGTCTAGGCGTTTCTGTATCTGTTGTAATGGGAAACAGAATACGTAACATTTATGTAAATGCAGGACCGCGCTTGTTTCTGTCCTTCTTTTGCAGTAAAAAAGTTCCATTAATTGTGTTGATACTGTATGAATTTAGGTACACTGCTTACCTATAACGCTGATTTACAACAAAGGAAATAAAATTTTATTTAACGACGTACGATGTTAACAAATGAATTGTATGGGAACATAAATTTGAGAAATTTATTTAAATTCTTTTCTTTTTATTTCGATTATTACATATCTATGAATTCACAATTCTCTAGTTACAATGTTATACAAGCATCCTGTTTTTGACAAAATATAGCATTCTCCGCTTTCTGTGGATGGTAATGAATTAATAGTCGAGTTATTAAGTTATGAATTAGCTTGAACCGCATAGAGCTTCTAATGCGATTCTGACCATGAATTATATAGAATTGTATTAGCCGGATATTTAAACTGCTTTGCATAAATTCATTACTCCATGTAACCTCGTTGGATTCAATTTACGCCCACACTGCAACACAAAGGAAATGTCTCGCAGCGATGTCAAAGTTTACCCAATTTGAAACTAGTGTTAATGATAAAGTAACATACACACACGTGCGTGCGCACAAATACGTAAAATGATGGGGGGAGAGAATTGATCACGTATTATGATTCAAGTACTCAAGTTCTGCTAGAGCGATTAAATTTCATTTGAATAGCTATCTTAAAATATTGAAATTTAATTAATTAAAACATTAATCTTGTGTGTAAATTATTAGTTGTATGATTATTAGTTTTGCAAGTATTTAAAGCTCTATTATTCAGTAACTAAAATGCTCAAATGTATATAAAATAATAATAATTTTACTAATATAAAATTCTTTTCTGATTTTGATAAAATTTTTCAGAATCATTTATCCACTGTCTTTATATTTTCACGCTTGTATATATATTAAATAAATCTTAAAAAGGAATTATTTTGTAACGAAACTATTACAAATTATCGCAACATTACGGAAAATGAAAAAAAGGATAAATTATTCTGCAAAAGTTTTAATGATTTATCGTGATACTATGAGTGAATTCAACTAACGCTACGCATTGCGAAGAGAATTTTAGTGAAACTTTTGAAGTAGCTTGATAATACTACTTGGAGCAAAAATGTTCTTGCGAATTATGCGAATCGATATGAGTAAAGATAGTGGTGGATTGACACGAAGTGCATTGAGATGTTCGTTGCTCGGAGCGTCGAAAGTGAACAGGTAGATGAGAATTGTCGAACGTTCTCCAGAGACGAATTATCCGAGAGTGACAGTGGGGTGATGAGGAGACTTTGGGGTACGTAATTACGGTGGATTACCGTTGGTGTTCACCCAGGGGGGGCACCTGGCCCGGGGGGCGTGCCACCCTACAGGGTTATCATCGGGAGGTACATGCCCGAAAAACGCTCGACGACGCACGATATATCTACATATCCTATACGCTTCTGGCGGAATTGCATCTCTTCGAACAGGTAAAGATTTGTACAGTATAGAAATGTTCTTCAGCGCATCATTATTATATGATATAAAGTTTAAAATACCGTTAATAATATAAATATTCAAATATCGCTATAAACGTGGACGTAGAAGTATGATTGGTCAGAAAAGTAAAAAGTTTCCTCGCGCGTACTGCATTTAGTTTGAAATAATTTTATGCCAGCGAGAAAGATATAAAGTACATTATTTTATATATACATACTTTGTATTGAACAAGGATTACAGCAGTAACATATTTATTTTTCGTATAAAATTGCTTCAAAAGAGATGAGATGTGCAGATAAATATCTTTTTACATTAGAGATGCTTTATACAATAGATCTTTTATTAATGATACTAGAACAATGCAGTCAATCATACCAAGTTCTTCTTTTTATGCAGAGACAACGGATATAGAAAATTGCTTTAGATTAATAGCGCGATAATTACGTGGTAAAAAGAGAGAAACTGTGAGTTTATTAAATCTATATTATAATATCTTCTAAATATGTAAAAGTAAATATTTAAATGCTTTGATTTTGAAACCAAATAATTCAAATTTTAATTTAATAAATTCTCGATCTCTTTTTAGCTTTTTTATTCAATAGCTGTGATTTGAATTAACTCGTTAACGTTGAGGTCCAAAACTGGTCTTTACAGAGATAAATACTAGAAGCAAATAAAAGATTCTATACGATTCTCTTTTACCTTCTCTATTCTACGTAAAGGATAAAAGACCGGTTCTCATTACCGGACTTTTGTACGCTTAATACGAATAAATCGTCGCTCTTTTCTTTGTTAAACGAACGACACGGCCATTCGTAAAGCGTTGCTCGCGAAATCTCGACGTTTTGAGACTAATTGGCAATTCCTCATTAGAAGTCCCTGTTGGCGGTGCGCACGCGTCACTGGCACCTTCCGCATAAGTGCGCAGACATTGATTAAGGCCCCCGCCGCGCGATTCCCTATTAAATACGTCACACGGAATTCTGAGCGGCGCGGCAGCCGAAACCTCTTGAATTATGCTCGTCCTGCCGATTCCTGAATGGTATGTACCCTTCGTCGGGACGTCTCTCACACTCCTATTCGTGACCGGAGCTTTCCCTATTCACAGGGTCGATACGATCTGATAACTACTTGAGCAGATAAGAATCACGAGTTAGTTCGGAGTTCGCTGACGAATTCTCAGATTTAGCCATTACTCGATCGACGAGACGTCAGAGAGATTTAGATCGTAAATTAAATATTTCAATCAACAATCTAAATCTATTCTTGGAGAGGTTTCCGAATGCAATTCATAGCAATCGATATAAATTCGCCGTTTATTAGAGAGAAATAGAATCATTTATATATTTTACGGATCTATTATATCGAGCACGAATAGAGGAGAATCACTAAAAAAAATTTATTTACTTTGAGGGAAGATTCTAAAATTCTCAATATATAACTGCATTGACAGATCAGAAATATTAAAGTAATATTATTCTCAGAATCATCCATGCTTAATCTGCGTTCCGTTGATTTTTGCACTGTAGAGAAAACTAATGAACCTATCATGCTTCTCGCAATCGATATTTAAATCGAGTTCGAATCGATCATTTTCTACTAATTACGAAACGGATATTTCCATCACGCGACAACAGAAAAACTGCATTGTGTTTTACAAATTGATTTTGCTCGCATTACAATTATCGTCCTCGTTTATGAGCATACAAAGCTATCGGCAAATATTACTTATAAGAATTACTTGCAAACATTATTAATGCAAGTCACGATTTTATCACTGGAATAATTACAAATTAGTATTAATATGATTTTATGTGTAATACCAGATATGTAGTACGTATCAGATGTTGTATGTAATAATGTGACACACTAATAACGGCTATAATACATTAATTGCAATATGTTAATCAGTGGATAATACCTCAGTTTGGTGTAATGGGTTAATGAATATAATATCGAGCACTCGCGTGGAAACAATAATGTGACTTTTCATGAAATGTTTGCGGGCTTCCATTTGAGTTTGATCTTTTTACGTAAAAAGCTGAAGATTATAATTTCACAACGTTTTAGTACGTAAGCGAAATTAATAATAAAATTTTATACTATTGAAAATGATATGCGTTTATTTCTGTGTTATTTAATGTGGAGATATTTTATTCATGAATATCGGATTATTGAAACTTTGTTATATTTTTCACGATCCTTCTGTGTTCCATTAATTGTAACAATAAATCGCTGCTATCCATTTTTAACAGAACATAGCGCCATATTACGTCCATTCCTGTGAATATGAAGAGAATTGGATTAAGATTAACAGTTTAGTTTCACGGTTCCAATTAAATTCAGATATTCTATGACAGCTTCTGAAATCTTGATTTAATCGCCTCATTTAGTGAGTAGGAATATTAAGCGTAAAGTACTTTATTAGGATCGAATTAGACATTTTCGAGTGGCATTTAACGGAAAAATAACGATAGCGATTTTTTACAACGAATTTTATTATTAATTTCGCTTTTGTAACCATTTAAATGAAATTTAATTAACATCTCAAGAAATACCAGATAATATATTAAATAAAACAGATATTTTTTATTGAATTTTACTCAGCACATAACTGAGTTAATAGCAGAAATGTTTCATTTGCTAATTAAAAGACAAGCTATATATTATACCGCTTGTTAGAAAGATTATATTATCACGGAATAATTAGGATTCCTCGTATTACTTCCTTCAAAAGTGGATGTCACATCCACTGTTTTTTTTAAAGCGAATATCAATCTATCGTGAAATTAAAATAATTACCGATCGACATTAAATGAATGACGTGTAAAGGTCGAACGGGGACGAGTGAATTAATTAAATTGTCGATAAAGCGAAAAGCGAAATCGTGCTATCATCGCGTCGATTGCGTGTCGTTAGTCCTTGGTTGATTTCATTATCGGACGTATATATATCGTATTGTAAATCGCGAAATGACAAAATGCGCAATGCGTGAGCGAATCAGCTAGAATCGCTCGTGGAAATCAGTTCAACGAAGTGATATTGTCTTTTTTGTCGATAATGCAGATGTACGAAACATTTCACGATTATAATTTTAATTACTTAAATTAGTTTTTTGTTCTCTAATATCTGATTTAAAGACTTTTTTATTATAAAATATGTAACATATTTGAATACACAAATAATTTTTCTTTCAAGTCTTCTGTAAGCTCTATATAATCACATCTCAAGAAAACTTTATTATTTTTCATTAATTTTATATTCATATATTTTATATCATTACTGACTTAATTATTTATCTGCGCACTTTTAAAAATTAAAAAAATAAATAATTTTCATCTGTCTTATACATAAAGAAACATGTTCTTTTTTTAATTGCAGAATTTTCATTAAATTCAGAAGAACTAGATTGCTTTTTTGTAAAATTTTTTTGTAAAATTTTATGAAATTCTTTTTATTTAACGATGCAACTTTGGGAGATTCTGTGACCGAATTTTTAATAAGAAAAAGAAATTTAAGGGCAAGTTTCTCAGAATATTCTTGAAAATCCAAACCTTTTAGCACACTTTGTATGTGCTGTGTATATCGACTACCATACACGTCGACGTCGCCAGTAAGGCGCATTTGCGTAATTGCACGGTGAACCGCGATAAGAACTTCGGAGCAGCGTCGGATAATGCAAAAACGTTTTGTACTTTGCACTTTTTTCCGAGCCATCTCCCTGGTGCATCCCTGAACATTTTAATACTTAGCCCTGCATGGCGTCCCTGGAAGAGCTCCATTAGCGCGAAAAATCTAATCGACATCGTGGATACGTTCTTGAGAGATCGATACAATTTTGCGAAATTGTTAATTGACAAGTGCAACGAATTTTATCGACTAAGAAGATATTATTCGATCGAATTTTTTGCTTAATAAAATTACATCGCCGTTTATGAAGTTTTTCACAATTAGTTTTATTTTTCTTGTCAAAATTTTTATAACGTCTAACCTTCTGCAGGCGAATGTTGCATTTTTGCAACATTCACTTTAAAATCAAATTCAGGATGAATTCGAAATATAAATTCAGGATCTATACAAATTCAGGATCTATACATTTAACAATTGAAGATGGAATTGCATGTAACATTGAACACTGAAATATATTATTTTTAACCATTTATATATTGATGAATTTTTCATTTATAAGATATTTTTGAATAAAAATAAGTAAAAAAAATTTTTAACGATAAGATGATGTCGTAGACATACTCTAGAATCTAGAGAGTTAATTAGATAAATATTAAAGTAGCAAAATTTAGAATAATTGTAACAAAAAACCATGTACAATAAATTTTAATTTGCATTTCTCATTTACGATTTTTCTTTTTTTTGAATAATATATAGAAATAAAATGAATTATTACCGCAATAACTTAATTTTAAACATACATATGTATTACATAGAAATATTTAGATTGATGTGAGTTAACTAATTTATATTTCCGCCGATATACTAATTTTTTCTTATATCCACGTTGAATCAACGCGACTGTGCTACACAATACGATTGGAATACATGAAAAATATTATCCGGCATTGTAATATTTATTGTTGGTTGTCACTGTAGATGTTTGTTTCGAGCTAGTAATTCGTAATCTATGAATTTCAAGGACCGAAGTGTAGAGCAACTCCATGCTCGCCCGTCGAGTTTTAAACGAAATTAGCTTCCGCGCAAGCTGCCACCAAGAGCGCCAATTAAACGTTACCAATTCGAGCGCTCGACGGACGTACGATCCGTCTGTCGCTGGGTAGGAGCCAGTTTGATCGATGTGCCCAATTTTCCGGAGCGAGTTCTCTAGCGCAAGCAGTACCGTCGTCGATATATTTACTTCTTTTTTTTCCGAGAGAAAGCTAGTGCCACATCTATCCCTTCTTTTTTTTCATTACGCGTGTCTCAGGGATGCACACCGGGTGTCACCGGCGTCAATTCGCGCGGAAACTGCAGCTGAAAAATATGCTCTGACCCGTCGATCATCGACCCAGATGGGAATCGAGTCCTGGGCCAGAGTCGTTCTCGAGATTGCAGCCTTCAATTCGTACGTGTCAAAAATTGAAGAGGGTTGGAAACGGGGAGAGAAAAGGTGGGAGGAATTGGAGGATTTGAAAAGAGAATGCGACCGTTGTTGACAGGCAGACTGTTTTAGATTAAGACAACGCCGCGACAAACGGAAACGAGAGATATTTCATGGACTTTATAGTGTCGTTGCTATTGCATGTTATTTCTCTGGAGAACGTTTTTCTTTTGTATGATTTTTTATTTTCCAATATTTTCTGACACCGAATTAAGCGGACGTCAGTTTGGCACATATTTTTGATAATATATTTTACTCTTCTCTTTTACTATATTAATATAACATACATAATCTCTATGACAAAATTGAAAATTCTTTCATAAAATCATATTATTTTAATTTACATTATTTAAAATATAAAATGTATACTTGTAATAGAGAATAATATTTATACGAATCTGAATAAAATAATATGCAAATGCTAGCATACAAAATTAAAACAAACTATTAACATCATCAATTAAACATTAATTATATAATAATTTTATAATAATAATAACTTTATTATGAATATAAATTGATTGCTCCTCATTAGTAATTAATTGCGCTAATTGAAATTGCTTTTAGAAATTACAAATTATCAATTACAAAAATACTTATTATTTATTATTTCTTGTAATTTTAGATCAATTAATATTTTATAAATATCATTTTAACATTGCGAAGAGAATTCTATGATTCTTCTAAAATTTGGGTTAATGAAACTTTTCATCTAATTTTATATTGATGAGAAATATGGAATAAAGTAAGACCAGATTTGCACGTAACTGCGAACCATATATAGCTGCTTTAAAAGGAACAAAACAAATCCTATTGTTCTTGCCGTGACGCCAGCGAATATTTCTTAATTCACTCGCATCGGCGCCGATTTATTTTCATTGGCGCATGCATTGCATGTCGGCGTCGACGTACTCGTATACCACCGTTGTACAGGAAGCCTCGTATATAAATCATTTCTATCCACGCGCAGACTGCAATTCACGTCATCGCGATGACGAAACACCACGAATTCTCTCTCTGCCGCACGAATACTCCCTATTTCCATAAAAAGGCTCGGATTCCCTAAAAAATATCGAAAAAGTTCTATATTTTTTAGATTTAATTTTTTTGCTTTTCCAGAAATTCGCTCAAATTATTATTACCAAATTAGTATATTTTATGAAAAATTTTTGAAAGGAGGAGTGACGTGCTAATGAAATTCTTTATTATTATAATCAAGCATATTAATTTATATCAATAAAAAAATTGTCGTTTTAAGTCTTTCTTGTTATAAAATAGAATAAAAAGAAAGAAATAAAATATAATATAATATAAAGAAATAAATATAGAAATAAAAAGTTAGTTTAATCCTAGTTAGTTTTAATCCTTTTCGGAAATAATAAGGAATGAATAAATAAATGATGTAAAATCTGTCAGCTGACAAAAAATTTTGATTATTTTTACAAGTATCTATACTTATTTAATTGTTTTTTTTATTTTTAGAGAGAGAGAATTATTAAAAAAAATAAATATATTTTATTTAGGTATAAAATATAAAAAATATTACATCTTCTAGTATATGTTTTTAATTAATAGCCTTTTTCGTAGAGTTCTTTAATCTTGTTCTTAAGGATCTAAGGAGGCATCCTCCTGCTTGTTGCAGGATCTGCAGTCGGAAATTGAAACGCACCGAGACGTTTACGCATCTTTGAACGGCACCGGACGAAAATTATTGAGCTCACTAGCAAGTCAAGATGATGCTGTTATGCTGCAACGTCGATTGGATGAAATGAACCAGAGATGGCATCATTTGAAGGCAAAGAGCATGGCAATAAGGTAAGTGCTAAAATAATCCGATAATTAATATCATTATCGTTAATTGTGCTCTCTGAAATTTATGAAAATGAAGACTATTTTAAAAAATAAACTTTTCACGATATATTATATTATACAATTATTATATAATTATATTATATATTCAATTATTTGATATATATTGTAATATTCAATTATTTGATTGATATTTTTAAAAGAAAAAAATAATGAATTACATAAAATATTTTTAATTTTATATAAAAAAATTTATATTCTATTAGGACATCATATGATACATATGAAAATGTCTCATTTTATGATATAATGATGTAAATTATATTTATATATTCATAAAAAATTTCTTCTATTACTTTTGATTACTTAAAAATTAAAAAATAAGTAAAAATTGTTTTACGTAGTATATTTTAATATAAAAATATTGTTTATAATTTAACTTTAATAAAACAAATTGATTTATTTTGAAAACAATAACGAATTTTATCGAATTTTAAATAAAATTACATATATATCATTATTATATATATTGTAGTTCTGTGCTTGCGTATAATAACAGTTAATTTTTACATGAAAAATATTTATTATGAAATATATATATTTTTATATTTTTTTTCTTTCAGAAATTATCAGTATAAAATTAAAAATTGTACATAAGGATGAAGTATTTTGAAACATTGTGAACATGAATATATAAGGCGCACAGATTTTCATAACAGAGATATTTTTCCTCATAATATCACAAAAGACAGTTTTCACGTGTGAAATGGCGTCGTAAATCAACATGTTGAAAAAGGCCAGCTGAGAGAAGCGAACTGACCTTTTTGACAAAAGAATAACTTTGAAACGCACAACGCATTCAGCACAAAAGCTTGAAAATTCGTAATACATCTACGATTTTTTGTGCTTCCATAATTCTTTAAAAAAAAGGAAAAATTTATATATATATACATTGCATAAACTTGCAAAATAGAGAACCATGTTGTAATACTACAAAGTTTTGGCTTTTGACATGCGAACAATTTCGGACATTCTTCTGTTGGGTGGGTTAGCGTGGGCTGAATAGTGCATTAACTATGAGCTTTCGCATTCTCGGCGTACCATTCTGCTTTGATGGCGTTGCAGTTATGCGTCATAATAATGTATGATATGTGCAGAAAATAAAAATAATCGCTCGTTAAAAAGAGAGAGATTTGTAACGGAGGTGAGAATTTTGTTACGGTAGTTAACTTCTTTGCTTGGTTAACGAGATTGTACATCTGTGAAAAGAATCAACATATATATGTAGGAGTAATTTATATTATAGTGATTCTCTTGTGTATTGTTGGAAATAATTTATATGAAGGAATAATTTATTTGAAGGCAAAATACGCGCAATTTGAGAACATTTTCATGCTTCGTGAATAAAATGAAATTATAAATTATTAAATAAAAAACAAATATAAATAGAAACTTAACTCATCACTAAGTACGTTACTTCTAATATCTCTTCGCTTTTTTGAGAGATTTAATTTTTTAATAATCGAAAATATAGTACAGAATCTAAACCTCGTTTTTGTTCGCAAGTTTGTTCAGTTTGCACTGTTGGTTCATAGGAAATCCTCACAGGATTTTCCGGTGGAAACTTCGAGAATTCGTGATCCAATTTAGCCTCAAACGTAGCGTAAACTTCTCTTCGACTGTTCGACTATGCAACCGTGGACTGTTAGAAAGCGCATCGAACTTCCGCGGTAACCATATCCCAGCACATTGATCTGATAGCAAAACTATGTAGCTTAACATAATGTTATTCTTACTTATTTTATATTACTCATCCAAATGGAATATTGTTGGATATTAAAAAAAAGAAATTGTCGATAAAAGCGTTATTTTATCGAATCTCAGAACTATCTACAGAAAAATTACAATCGATGAAATCTTCTTTCCTCCAAAAGAAGAAAAAAATTCGCAAAGAAGCATTTGTATCTATATGGATTTTAGAGCATATCGATATAGAACTGACAGACAAATCTTACATAGATGCGCTCTGATAAAATTATGATTTCACATAAGGAAGAATGATAAAATATACTTTCTATGAAACGCTATTGAAATTTAATTTGAATTATGTTTTTTTAGAGCTGTAAAGTATATTTATTTATAATTTAAGAGATGATTATATGATTGGAAAAATGCGTTTGTACTAAGTATAGATATTTATATATTTGAATGTTTAACGCATTTAATTAAATGATAAATTATTAAGTATTTAATTTGTATCTGGAACATATTATTTTTAATGCTAGTTCTATGAAGATTTTCATTTTCGTTATTTATACGTTAATTTCTACGTTAATTATACGTAGTTAATCAAATATTTCAAATATGTCCAATATATTACATGTCACTTTTATTTATTTTATCATTATTATAAATTTGTCGTGTTATTCGTAATATCCAGACGAATAAATATACCATACACGTATTACATATTTATAGTACAAAATCATTCAACCATTAATAATGATTGTGTCACTGATTGGATAGTTCGGTGCTCATTCCGGAAAGTATAAATGGGTCACCTCACGCAAAGCTTGCTCAACATTATTGGCCATGCGACCAATCGATTAACGTTTTTTGGAAACTTTCACGGCAAATCCATTTGCGGGGACTTTACCGTAGTCGGTCGTAATCGGATTCCCTGTAGAAACTTTATAGCATGTTAATTCTAGCCGTGAACATCGACTCCGAGATTCGCCGTAAACTTTGCACAGACAACTATGCAACTGCGTTGTTGAAAGGTATCTGAATATTTCTGAAGAGAAAGTCCATGCTTTGATTATGTACGTCGGTAGGAGGAAAGTTTCATCGATTTGTCAATATAGAGCCGCGTAACTCATGAAACAATTTCGGCCAGTTACACGAAATTTAGCCTATCCAATTTGATTTCTCTATCACAAAATCATTATTAAACTCCATGTCGCCTTAAAAAATTATTTTACGACACATTAATTAATCCGAATTGCGGCTAGAAGCTTGATTATCAAAGAAATATTCGTGCAGGATACGAACGTCATGTATAGAAAGATAGAAGTTCGCTCGCCGATCATATTTATCGGTACTTCTCTCTAACATAACAAAAGTAATCAATGATTATTAGTTTTATCTAATCCTCAATTTCTCTACAATTTTAATTAAAAAGCTTTAGTCTTCTGCATTTTGAGAAAAAAAAAATATTTAAAAATATATAAAAGTCGCAATTATAACTTTTCTATTTTTAAGAGGGATATTGCAACTTTTGGAAGAATTTGTTCATCTCTAGAAGATTGCGCGAAAGAAAATATCGCGTGATCTCATAAAATTACAGTAAGAATTATAGAGCAACTTACTGTTTATATTAGATCTTTCAGCTTCAACTTTCTTTCGTGATATGTACACAAGCACAAATATCAAGAATAAATACAGATAAAGACGGGATTTCTTAAAATAGATATCTTTATTTTGCTTAACACGAGATCAGAATTAAAATCATCATAGTCACAAACTGAATATATGTAGTTCATCGAATTTTACGATGCTTTTTTGAAACAAGAAATATTAATATAATAAGTTTTAATAATAATTTTTACATAAATAAGTTTTAATTATAAGTATAAGTTTATAAGTTAAATTGTTAATTTTTTGTATATGTTTCAAAATTAAGATACTTTATTTTGCTCAAATTTTAATTATAAAATGTTAATTAGCGTATATATCAGCGAGAAAAATATTCAAAATAGTTATCGCTGATTTCTGACGATCTCAGTAAATAATTAAAGAGCACTTTAAGAAGAATTTACTTTAATTTAATCAACGCAAAGTATTCCACTAACGGGAAAAATAAGTCTTACGACAATATAAAGTCAGCATTGAGGTCAATTCCAATAAAAGACCGTGCAATCAGTCTCCATTAATTAGTCCGAATTGCGGCTAGAAGTTTGATTACCGAAGAGATATTCGTGCAGGATGCGAACTACGAGGGCGTCACGTATAGAAGGATAGAAGTTCGCTCGCCGACCATATTTATCGGTACCTCTCTCTATCAGCCTTCGTTCTCCGTCCGTCAATCTACCGGCTGATCTCTCTCATTTCCGCGTGTTCTCTTTCTCTCTCTCTCTCTCTCTCTCTCTCTCTCTCTCTCTCTTTCTTTCCTCTTTTTCTTCCAAATCGTCCGCAGCAGCACTTTAGAGTAATTCCGCAATCAAGCCACAAATGCCAAAGTCGATAATTCGGCGGGAGATCGTTTTGGCACTGGACTCATTGGCGAATACTGTCAATGTTATTTGTGGGAAAATTTGTCAGATTAACTCAACTCTGACAAATGTGCATGAATAATTTCTCTTTCAAATTGAAGATAAATCGCAGAAAAATTGTCGTAAATGATAATTTTCTCAAACATTAGATGTATAATTTGCATATGGCACATCATAATTCTTCTTATTACAAATTCTTAAACGGATTTGCAAATTTCGCATTTTGTTGAAAACATAATATTAATTTTCTAATTGTGGTATTTTCTAAAATTGAAAGAAGTGAATAAATTTTGAGTTAGAAGTGAAAATGGAATACAAAATTTAAGCTATTAACAAATTTCAAGTAAATTATACGTAAATATCAGTTTAGAGTTTTAATAATATTTTTTTAATGTCTAGACTATACATAATATTAAATGATTTTTTGAAATTCAATACTTGAGTGCTATACTTCACAATCTTCATTAAAAAAAATTAATATGTTATTTCGCTACGTTAAATTCGTTAAATTTATGACCTCACAGTAGCGCTTTACGTTCAACAGGAATATGCTCTTTGCGAAAATGTCCTGCCAGAAATAAACATCTCAATGACTTATCAAAATGCACGTTAAATGAACTTCGTGATCGATGTAGTCTCGATGTAGTCTCGATCGCCACGCCCGACGTAGATTAACGAGGATAAAAAGCCATCCGACCGATCCTCTTTTCGCCATCGTTACATTCGCACGAATTATATTTTTTATTTTCCGCAAGATACCGGAACTGACCGTAAAATCAATACTAAGGGGGAGGGAGTAATTAGTTATCTCAGCACGCACGCTGCCAACAATGGCGATAGCATCCGGCGGTCGGATACGCGGACTTTTCGGACTTGTCCAACATCCGGCAGTGCTTCCCTGGCGCACACCAGTATCCGGACGACAAATAAAGGTTTACGAATTGCACGAGTGTTTGTAGACGATGCACCGCTGCCTGTCGCACATCGTCGCCCCGCAGCTCGAGTCGTGTAAACTTGTGTAACAATTGCTAGCGCGGTTCATCCCGAATGTCCTATTGTTCGCGACTAGCAAATAAAAGAGAAGAAAAAAATAGCGATTGCGCGCTTTATACAGCGAAAGTTTGCACAGAATTTTGTGTTCAACCAAAACTGTATAGTGCACGTGAAATTATATAATCAGCAGTGCTACGTACCGACAAATCTTCATCGGTATAATAATTACGCTCGGAGGAATCTATTTCTTCCATTATTCGAACAAATTTCTATGCTACATGAAATACATTTATATTCTAAATTTAAATATGTACAGTATGTTTACATGTATGCAAGTGTCAAAATTGAATCATGCGCACGCTCGATTTATTTATAACTGCGCAATGATAAATGGTTACCCAACCAATTAATATTTTTTTTAACATAGTAACGGAATTGCGAATTTATTTACTGACCAGCTGACACGGGATTCAACAGTTCAATGAAAAACACGGGCAAAATGAAAAAGAATTTGAGTGGCTGCAAGGCATAAACGTGTCGTCCGCGCTCGATCGGAACAAATTAATATTCCATCGCGCATCGAAGCGTCGATATATCGACTCACAAAATCCGAAAGGCAGACGAAAGCGTATTTGCTTGCCGTATTTGCAAATGAAGTCGCGCTACGAAAACTAGATGCATAGACAGCACATAACCGCAGCGCGCACAAAGGTCACCAAAGCAAGACGCTGCGAAGTCTAAGACACGGCCCAAAGTGACGCTTGTTAACGGAGAAACAGGAATCGGGAGGAATACTATTTCGGTTGCAATATTACTAGCGCGTTTAAATCTATGCAACGGTGCGTTCACGCGCATATTCGTGCCATACATTAAATCGAATGAAAGCGAAACGACAACTTTTGTGCACAATGGAAGACAAATAAGTCAATTCTAAGCAATAAAACTCGTTCTCAGGACTTATAAGAATTTATGACTGGAATTGTAATTCTATCCGTAATGGGCTTACTACATTAATTCTAAAGCATATATAATCAGGGTTGGGAAGTAACTAATTACTTATAATTAAGTTATAGTTATAGTTACTTTTTTTCAATAACTGTAATTTAGTTTCTTTTTTCATCTGTAACTGTAACTTAACTTAGTTACATTTCTTCCAATAACTAGTAACTAATTTAACAGTTACTTTACATTTTACAGTTACTTTACTTATTTGTCAATTTAATTTGTCAATGTAATTGGTTAAAATCTGAATACTGATTAAGGACAAATCGGTCTACTACAAATGCTTCGAGGTTTTTTGATAGATTAGTAAATTGTAAACGTAAATTTTTTTTCTTTGATAACTCTAATGATATCGATGTTACTCATATTGTCTGTCATGATAACAGAAAAGTAATTGAAAAGTAATTGAAAAGTTACTTTTTTAGTAACTGTAATTGTAACGAGTTAATTTTTAGGTAACTTGGAACTGTAACTATAGTTACTTTTGAAAGAAAAAAACTGTAACTGTAACTAGTTATTTCTACAAAGTAACTTTCCCAATCCTGCATATAATGAACTTTTTTTTCTCTTTACTTTGTTTTTATACATGAAAAGAATGATTTTGCTGAAAATTTAGGCTAGATAAGAGAAAATAATTTTGTTAGTCCATCAAAATATTTGTGTAGAAAATTCAAGTAATGCTGCAAAAAATTTTGATATTCTAATAATTAGCTTGAGCGTCCTATATAATTATTTTGATAGTCCAACAAAATTTATTTTCTAATCTACATCTAGTTAAATTTTTAGATACTTCAGCAAAATCGCTCTTTCCTCTCTTTTCGTCTAAAGTGAACAGTTAACTTTTGAATTCTTTATTGTTTATCTTTTATCTAGATTTTTTGACACAGAATTTTCCAAGTTATTATTTATTAACATTTCAATTTAATTATCAATAAAAGAGCAGGTTATTTTCTTTCCTTTATTTATCAGATTTATATAATACGTATGAATTTAATATAAAAATAATATACATTCTTAAAGATAACATGTATAAGATTTCGGATACGAAAATAATAGATATTTTTCACTTCACATAGTGACGTACGAGACACATGCAGTGCACTAAAATAACTTCTCATTTGATCTCAGTGACATTTCCATAAATAAGATTGACAGAACTTTATCTCAGGGGAATAATTTCAAGCCAGATTACGCAACCGAACACACCGTGTGTTCGATTCGTCCCGTATCTCGCGAGCGAGGTGGACAAGCTGCAACTGCAAAAACACACCGCGACACCGACAACGCGAAACACGACGTTTGATCCATCGCTGGGCCGAAACTGACAGCCAGATAATCGCGAGGTCGTGATGAATCGCTCGGTAAGTCTTATCAGTTGGCCTCCGATGCGCGGCATCGGCTTCGCTGGCTTCCCAAACGAAACACGTCGCGGAGACTGTCACGTACAAGTTCGTTCAGCGCTGCTCGTCTGAACCTTTTTCTCTCTCGATTGCGGCAAATCGAAAGTTATTTTTACGTGACATCCCACATAACGTGCAGAAACGGGCGACAACATGAAGACGGCAACGCCCGATATCGAAACGAACGATCGTAGCAGGAAATTTGTTGGAATCGGTGAAAGAGAGAAATAGTCAAATAGTCGAAGGAACAGAAAGAGAACGAGTGGAATAGAGGGAGAAAAGGGAGAGAAAATCGGTTTGCCGATATCCCACAAAACTCAAAGCGATGCCTTCGTGATCAGAACGCGAGAACATGAACGAAAAACGAACTCTACGTGAAGATGGAAAGTTCCAGGTTACAATAATGAAGGAATAGCTTGCGATCGCGATGAATCGAAACGGCAATGGTGCTAAAAAGTTGACTATAGCATATCCGTATCTTTGTTACTTTTGTTCCAGTGAAGATCGATGACCCGCTCCTACTGGAAATTCCACTATCCTGCTTGGAGATCGATTATCACTGTTGAAATTATCAGATACTTTCTTGTAGTACTCTCTCAAAAAACGGTTATCAGATTTGAACCCTGCGATTTCTTTTTGAAATAAAAAAAAAATTAATGCGCACTATACTAGGGTAACTGTTCATATTAATGTGCCTTTTAGCCAATTTGCTTATTATTGAATTAATTATTAAACATTATAGCTTTAATTTTCTGCTTGCAATCAGTATCGGTTTTTCAACTATTTCTTTTTCTTATAATATTTCTTTAATTTAAAAAATGTTAATCTTTATAATGCTTTTGACAAAAATAGAAAAAAAACATCACGTACAATCTAGACATATATAGAAATATAGAATTAATTTCATTACATAGAACAGTATAATTTGGAACTCTGAGAGCGAAGAAACGATACGCTTTGTGTGGATAGGAGACTCAAAAACTCACATAATAATAATAAATTAATCAATAATAATTAATTAATTAATTGTTCAAATCGATTAATCTGCATCTGCCATGCCTGTTGTACTATTGTTATTCTCAAATTTGTTGATCTCAAAGCAACATGCGTGGAAACGCGCATAGCATTTCCAGCATTCAAAAGCATTTGCAAGCCCGACACTCCGTCAAGGACATTAATAATGACGTCAACAAATCTGTCGCGCTGTCTGATATTTCCTTCCGACATCCGGTCTTTGCCCGACTCCAACTTACTGATCTCGGTCGGTTTACCAGAATGTATTCCCAACACATATATCGCTGTGCGAAGCAATAATGTAAGTTTAAAGTATGATAATGTGCAGTTTATGTTAATCTCAAGAAGGTTAATAGCGTTGATACCTGCCCAATAAATGAAATTCGAGCTTTATTTGATATCACTATGCAAACAATCGAGGATCAATGTAATTGGAGAAACTGTTAAATGATCGTTTTCAGAGAATCCATTTATCACTCACGCACAAATATTTAATATTTGTGCTCCTTTAAATATCTCTTTCATTTTTGACAGATATCTTGTGACAAGTAAAAATTTGTAAAAAAAAAAGTATTTCATACGTTTATATCTATAAAAATGGATTTTAAATTCTCTCGCAGTATAAAAATAATTTTTATTTGTCACCGCTCGTTTCTAAGCTGCAATTTATATTCATTACATTTTATTCTATCGATCCGATAATATACAACCATGCGCATTTATCAGTTGTTATCTCCGTAATATCGTAGAGTATGAAAATATCTTTTTTTTTTATTTATTGCTTGTTGGGAATGTTTAAGTATTACGAATGTATTCGCGGTATTACGAGGGTCGAGAGGGTTAACGAGTCCCTATGTTAAAGCGCTTACATTTGGTTTATGTGGAGCGGTAGAAAGCGCGCACGAGTTCTGTTGGTACGTAATTCGGGACCTCCCCTTATTGCCGGGCATTACGTCCTTTGCGCCAGATGCGACCCAACGTTTACTTAGCCATTCTGAATTCCGCATGTGTGCTCACGGCCCACGGGACAATTCGTATGAGTACTGGATTTCATTCATTTATGAGCGCAATTGATCGAACGCAGAATTTTCCCCGTTAATCTCGATTTAAAGACCCGGTCGGGGAGGGAGAGGAGGGAGGGGGGAGGGGGGTACATCGAGCAGCGTCGAACCTATTTTACGAATCGCGAAAATAGCGTTTTATTTGCGGAGATAGTATACTTGTTCTCATCGAAAAACTTTTTCGGTTCGATTATTTCGAAAAATCGATGATAACCGATTAGCACATTTATATGCATCATCCATTCGAGATTGTTTCGTTCAAAATTACTTTTAAAATATCCTAACTCCTAACTCGTTCTGTCTCCATTTCTTGCACGTTAATTCCTGTGATGATGGATTATTTTTATTATTACGTTCTTATTATTGATTTATGTTTAGAAATCATCTTTAAGATTATTTCAATTTTTTTTATATATTCAATTTTTTTTACTCATTCATTAATACAACAAACGTTAAAAATCTATGAATTATAATTTTTTATTGTATAGTGAAAAAAAAAGATTTAAAAAATCTATATTAAAAAATATCTATGAAAATAGTCGTATGTGAATCTATGTAAAAATTGTATTCTATTGGGTCGTCCGGAAAGTTCGTGCCGATTTTGAAGGAAAATTGAAACGCAGAAGATTTAAAATATACATTTATACATTTAGTATACATTTATTAAATTATATAGGTCGGCACGAACTTTCCGGACAACTCAATATAATACTATGTAATTAAAATTAATATTATAGAGCAAATTAAACGACCGCAAAAAAAGAAACAATTAAAAAATCTCTTTATATCTCTTTATAAAAAAAATATTTTCTCTTCATAAATTTTTATTCGTATTTTTGAATTTTTGAAATGCACGTATCTTCGATAACATGTCATCATCCCATTTAATCATCCGTATTTTTCTATTTCCCTCTATTGTAGATCTATTTTCCTCTATTGTAGATCTATTTCTCTCCCGATCGCTAATTTTTTACTTCCTCCTATATGCGGGCGCTTGATTCAAATGTGTAATGTTCTCATAAATGTACGGCACATAGGTATCCATTAAATCACATTTTCACCTTTTCCGCTTTCATCCCCGTCAATGTCCGGGTCTCGCCAGAGGAAATTGACCGGAAGCGTGCGCGTAACCACCGGTATCGTCAGCTATCGTCGCGGATACAAATCGCGGATAATTCCACGGGAAAACGGATTCCAATAGATAGCAGGGATCGATGGACGATCCGCCGGATCTTTGTAAGTCCATTGCTTAAGAACGAGATGAAGCCGGTGAAAAAAGGAAGGAGTTTCATGTTCATCGAGCATAAACGAGCGCGTCTTCCAGTGACCTGACGACTTGACCCGTTTAGAAATTTTAATTTCCGGTTGGTTGGAGACTCTCTGAGGGTCTCTCGGAGATCCTTCTCTAAGGATGCATCGGAACGCAGCATCAAACTCGCATATCAATCGTGGGCAACCAAGGTTGACGTTGTGACCATGACTTAGGAAGAAGATGACTTATGTTCGCTTGTACCGGTGAGGAAATGACGAGAAGAAGGATGACAAAAGGAAGAGCTTTCCGTCCAGTCGCACGGCTACTCAAAGTGAAATCCGTGAAATGAGATTCTCGATGGAACAAAGAGGACCTCCACGTGCCACAAAAAATGCGCCGACGTTCGAATTATTATGATAGAATTTTTTCTGAAATAAAAACGTGTGTTTGATCTATGCAGAGAATTAATGTACGATTGTAATTGATGATTATTTTTATTCTGTTCTGCTTTATGTAGAAAATTATAATTACAATCAATTTTTATACGGTTCGAATCAGAAGCATAATTAATCCGGTTATTAGTTATTTCATTTTTT
This sequence comes from Atta cephalotes, assembly GCF_000143395.1. Lineage (NCBI taxonomy): Eukaryota > Metazoa > Arthropoda > Insecta > Hymenoptera > Formicidae > Atta > Atta cephalotes. The sequence goes on from NW_012130082.1 coordinate 2,565,221, forward strand.
TATGTAAACAATCACTTGAGTGTTTTAACTCTCATTAAAATCACTATAATCATTAATAGTATATTGTATACTATTGATTGTTTCCCAATTATTCGCATTTGAAAACATTACATGGATATAAATTAATTTTTTTTTTTAAAAGAAGAAATCAAACATACGGAATAAACACGTTAAATAGCTTAGTATATTTAAAAAGATTTTAATACTTTTCATTGTGGGTTTTGGATAGAATTGTATATTTAAAAGTTTGTAAAGAATAGTTACTAAAAAAAAGAAAATATGTTTAAAAAAGAAGAAAATAATATCCATTTTACAATAATTCATATTTTCTCACTGCTAGGGTATAAACACATTTCAGATGGAATTATATTTCCGGGTTAAATATAAACGAAGTAATTCTATAAACGTCAGTTGAAAGGTATACTTTACAGACGTGCGACCTCAATTGTTTGGATCAAATTGTGCATGGATTCAATAGAGATTTGAGGGATTTGATGTAATATAAACAGAACAAAGTTGCAGCAATGTATATTTAGTTTGCATTCTCGTTTGTATCGACCAAACTTAGTCAATATCGTTCACCTTTGAACTCCTAACTAAATACCATTACACTTTAGGAATTACAAATAACTGTGACTGGTTCTGTGAAGCTAGTTCGTCATGCGTAAACGTCAGCTATATTGATCATACATGTATGATCAGAAATCGCTACCAATACGTCGTTCGATTCTGACGAGAAAAAAATAGTTCGAAATCTCTCCAGCGTATCCTGGGAATTCGATCTAAATGTAGGCATTGCCTTTCGCCCTCTCTTCTTCGGTATTTGCATTCTCATTAGGAAATACCGTAAACGATTCAAACGGCTCTCTGATTTGCCGCCATCACTGCTGCACCACTGTGCAAACTCGAAGTGGATTAACCACGTGCCTCTCTCAGCCACTTTGTAATCGATATCTATTCGATATGTAACAATTAAAAAACGCTCTTTAAAGTGCAATATTAAATCAGACGTTTGCACGTTCATAAGACTTTAGCAAGTTTATTACAAGTGAAAAAAAATCTCATACTAATTATATGGAAAATTGGATCCCGATGAAATGAGTTAGATGTAGAGTTATAATATAGCTTATAATGACGAACAAAAGATGACATACATAAAGCTCAATAATGGATAATTTTTGAGTTATTATGTATCAAAAGTGCTTTATGAGTATATTTGCACTTTTAATATACTCTAATTCAAAAACCATTCATTATTGAGTGTTTTTTGTATCTATAATATCCTATTCATCATTATAAGCTACATTATAATATAATATATATAATGATTATATAATAATTATATGTGAAAATTACCTCATTTTATCGGAATTCAATTTTTTTTATAAAGTGCAGGATTTCTTGGTTCTTATTATAGATTAAGTCTGGAAAGAATAAAGAGTGGATTGTTTTTCGACCGTATTTACCATATTTAAAAAAATTTCTTTAGCGCGCATCTATGTATTGTTGCTCAATAAAATATTGAAAGTAATAATTTTTTTCTTATATGTGGTAGGAAATAAAATGTAGGTATAACATATGAATATTATTTATACTCTTAGTTCTACTTTATTTTTAAAATACACCTTTGTATACATAATCTTTCCTATCGTAACATTTTTATAAGCAAATAAAATTTATAAAGCTATCAACGTCGGAACGTATGATGCAACTATATTTTCCTTTTATATTTTACAACGCATCATTCAAAATAGTTACCGCTTTATCGGATATGCCTACACTGAAATTGTCGCATATCATTCAGATATAATCTTGCGGCGTGGTTATGCGAATATGAAAAACATCAGCAAAAATATTTTAGTTCGCCCGGCTGCGATGAAATGCACAGAAGTTGCAACTCGAATACAGATCGCGACAAAATATGCGTTACTGTTATTTGCGCAAACGCTCGTAATACTCATTGCGAATCCGTTTTACGAGCGGAAGTTTATATTACGAACGACAACTGGCGTATCAAATTGCGCAATAGATATCCAGCAAGATCTGATTAACTTACATATATCGGTTTTGCGCATGACGATCCGCATTTTATACAGTAAACTTATATTATCGATAAACTATGTTCGCTCAATGATTTACTCGTTGCTGTTTTGTTCTTAAATAATCGCTTGCAATTAAACATGACTCAATCAATCATATCATTTCCTTTTTTTCTGATTGTTAACTTGTTCCAATAGGTTATCCCGGTCAAGCCTAGGTAATCCGCTCGAGAAACCTTTGATCTTCGGAATAATTGAAAGGATCGTTCACTAAAATATTGAAAAATATGCGGAACGTTACAAGGGTTACGTTTGCAATCTCATACATAATGGATTTACATGTGAAGTAATACATGGCACCAACGCAAACAACTGTAAAACACATAAACTCACACGTAAACCAGAAGCTTATCGGAATTGCTATCAAACGGAGCTCATAACTTACTGAACACACGTAGTAGCTGATTCTAACGGAACTACAATCCGGTAGGAGTGGATTTGGCGTCCTGCGGTAGATCGAAACTTGTTTGAGATTACTGACCCTTTCCGAATAATACCAATTGCACCTGTCACATTTATTTTTGTTATAAACAAAATTTCTCTTCCATAAACACAAAATAGTTTTCTCACAATTTATTAAAGCATACTTTATTAAAGCATACTCATGAACTGTCAACAAAGATTTTATATTTGGTGTAGTAAAAAGAAATCCATTATTTT
>NW_012130082.1:2567999-2586939 GCF_000143395.1 Atta cephalotes
TCTTATCAAAGCTTTTCAATTTAATCTTCATAATTTCTGATATTTACAAATAATATCTTTGTCTATTATTCCAAGAAATAGATACTTTAAAATAGTTTAAAGCATCATAAGAAAGTATTTAGAATTTAATTTTCGCATTATGGATCATATTTCTCTTATCTACTAATGGCACACAGTCGTGTATTTGTCCATTTCGAACCCATTATTATCTCCATTTTTAGTATCAGGTCGCACTATTCAATTGTCCGTAACGGACGGAGTTGCACCTCGAAAACTGCGACGCGGACAGATCCGCTAGCGGCGCGACGCTAATGGCGGCGTTGTTGATGTTGTTTATTGTAGAAGTTTGGACTGGTTTTGTGTAGCGAGTCGACCTCGCTCAGATTGGGATTGTACCGGTAAATTGTTCCCCAGAGTTGAATTATAACGCTCCGCCCGTTTGCGGGAATTCCATTTGCCCGCTTTATTACGTTAACTGGCGACGGCGACGATGACGACGACAACGACAAGGACGATGATAGCAACGAATCAATGCCGTTGACGAGTCTTCGTGGGAAACATCAACCATGAATCGCCATCGGCACATTAGATCAAAGAGCTTCATTGAGTGGAGATTCACGTCTAATTGTAATGTGATTATCGAATCGATATATATCAGATATATCGTAGAAGAACGGTGATGTACGAGCGCGATGAACTTTCACAGATCTCAGTTGGAATAATCTCATTGGAACTTGTGGTGGTCCAGATGTTTATCGGCACGTAAAGAGAAGATAAGATCGCTTGATAGATAAGAAGCTTGGAGCTTCACAGGGATGTCGTGTCGCTGATAACGAACACGCTCTACGAAATGGTTCAATTTCAGTTTTACGACCGTGTCATTAAGTGACGAGATTTTCCGGGTTAAAAAACGAGGTGGAACACGTAAGAAAAACTGGTAATCGTTACTCCGCGCTTTGAGTTAGCCGATTCATAATACTCGTAAATTAAATGGAGTATAATTAATTTTATTGGTCATAACTCGTACATTTTCGAGTCGAATGCGTTAATTTAATTGGCAGTTTGACAATGAAGAGGATTTGTTCAATGATGAATGACATTTACTCATTAATAGATTGTTAATATTCATCAATATATTTAGTATGCAATCATATTTGCAATAACTTAATAAACGACTAACTTATTGTACATTACGACATATTTTAATATTTCTGGAGCGAAAAAATATTTTATTATGCAAAGTACCATATTACTGCGCAAACAGTTTGACAGTTCTCCACTATCTCAATAATAATTTCGTCTAGACGTGAAGTCTATTTATAACAGCAGCTAATTTATTGCGACCACGTTGCAGATTGCGATCGCGCGATGTTATCACGAGATCGATGGCCGCAATGAATTTTGATAGCTCCCTGTGGATTCGCATTGACTATCAAAATTTAATATATTTCTCATTTGCCAGAATAGAACAGTAAAAGGACTGAGCAAACAAAAGTTTTCGTCATATATTTTCAACCGAAGTCTCCATAATTGATTACCGAATTGATTAATAACATATTCAATATTAAAACTATCCGAAGTAAACGAGAATTATTTACACTTATGCGATAACTAATTTTGATGAATGAATAAATCTATTAAAGAAAATCTATTTAACAGCATTAATCAGTTCTGCAGATATAATAAGTTTTAATGACATATGATATTTCCGCGTATATTTTAATCATGTCGAATGCAAGGATATGAACAGTTATATATAAGTTTAATTTTTTAATGATTCGTATAATAGTAGTTAACAATCTACACATTTTGTATACACATTCTGTATTATTTTTAATTTATTTATTTATTAATTTATTCTTAATCTTAACTCTCTTAAAAAACAATTATTATACTTTGATATAAACATCTGATATAATATAATATTTTATTTCTGCTGTGGTAGACCTTTTATTTAAAAAACGATCAAATAACAACTAATTGTTTTTAAATAACTAACAATAACATTTGTTCAGATACAATGAAGAAACTGTGACATTTTATTGAATTAAATTAAACTAAGAAACTAAAATATTTTTGTGCAAGAAATTATGCAATTCCATGAAAAACAATCTGACAATATGTCTTGATCGAACTGCAGGAGGTTTCTCAAATCTGAATAGCAGATTTAACATTGTGAAACGATACATCTTTTTATCAAATGGATTGTCATATATGAAGTGTGTATTGTTTTATATTCATAAATTCATCCTTCTAGACATTTTGCAGAGACTCAGTCTTGTGTCGCATAAATGCAGGATATAGTTGAAATCGCATTGTAGGTTTCTGTAAAGACTATCAGTATTCATGAAATTCTTTCAATGAATTTCAATGATTCGGTAGTAAGATATACAGCCTCGAATAGAACATTTTCTATGTTCAAAAATTTTTCTATGTTCAACGTTTTAACTTAAAATTTGTATAAAACTTTTCTAAAACTTATGTTTGAAAAAAATTTCGTTATTTATACAAAGATAAATTCTTGCAGATATGATTAAATATTCAATTTGTGGACAATGTTGAAATTTGTCAAACAAATGTAAGAACTGTTGTAAATCGCAAGAGACGACAATTTTCAAAGATTCCACATTTGTTCTGAGTTTTGTTTCAAATCCCCTTTCAAACACGAATGATTCCTTTTCTGAATTTACACTGAATCGTTTCCGTTATTTGCTGGATAATCCACGTTTCGAGAAAAATCCGACGTAAAGCTCGAAACACGTAACGACTTCCGCTTGTTTTCGCAGATGTCTTCTAAATGTGTTCGACAATGAAGATAAATTAAAGGTGCGTCTCAGAATTTCAATGTCGTCGTTAAGAATTGTTTTGTAACTCGACTTATCCCAAATCCCTGGTCTATCGATGTTACGGTTGTAGTTTTATCGACTTACATGTACTTTGTGTGCCGAACTATGTGTGCCCATCTCGTCGTTTTAATTATACTTAATCTCCGACTGTGTATGCTAAATCTGGCGATCTCGCGGAATCAGAGGCTCTGCCGGTTCGCGTTTTGCATTTCGCCACGCTTCGCAATTCAATTCTGTACATGTCTTATTCTATATGCCTGGGTGTATGTTTTTTTTTACTTTTCCTTGTAAATGACGACGAGCTCGAATAACACTGCTCTCGCATTCGCATAATCAGATTTTCCACTTTATGCGATATCGTTGGGCATGTCTCTTAATTGCTCAGCAAACGAAAAAAGGCAGCATCGTTGTATCTCTGCTGTAATATTGATTTCCTATTTTTATAGAATTTCGTTATCATAACGATTTTTTGCGAGAGCATATTGTTACGGGAAAGGGAGAAAAGGGTTTCATTATAAAAGTACTTTATACTTTCTATATATAAAATATTTTACATTGCGTATATGTAAAATTGTATATTAAAATAGAATAATGTTTTTACGTATATTAAAATAGATATTTTCTCGAATCACAATATTCTATAAGTCTATTTATTTATTTTCTCCCTTCACGAAAGGAGAGAAACATTTTCCCTCCACTTTTCTTCAAATATGTTATATACTCGAAGTAATTAATGTCCCGAATGACTCTGATCACCTGACAAACAATCGTCTCCATAAGAGTAACTTTAATAATAAAATTATAGTACCGGTTATGTTATTCATGATTTATTTACTTGAGGCTACGTCGGACTTTATCGAGTAGGTGCGAGATACGTGACGTTTCTTCGGCAGATTTTTATAGCCGCCCAGGAAATTTCCTGGTGATTTATTTTACATCAGCCTGGCACGTCGTAAAGATCGCTCGCTCGCAGGGCAACTTGGTTCGTTCGCCAAGGCGACAGTGTAGCACCACTTACTGAACATTTCAATTGAAATGCGATCGCACGAACGAGAAGTATATCTTTCCGTTAGTGGAGGCTCTCCTGTTTCTGGCAGCCGGACGACGAGCGAAAATAGATGTTCCGCCAAATTCTCTTTCGTGACCGTAAGATTCCATTACTGACATAGATCTAATGCACGTCCTATTAATCATACAGACCTCGTTTTTTCTCAATTACATGACGATAAATTACCGTTATGCATATATGAGCCACGATTAATTAAAATTTATAATTTCCAGACAATATTATGAATCTTAACGAGCATACCATGATGAAAAGGATTCAATGTGTTTCATATTATGAGAAATATTACAGAAAAATTATTTTATCGCCTTCATTAATCTTTATTATTAATCTTTGATTATCTAATTCCATTTTGTATCGTAATTCTTCTACCTACAAGCTTTATTTTTTTTCAAGTTATATATTAATCCTGTAAATCCGAATACAAGAATATAATTTTTCGAGGAAACATGTAAGCATATTCAAGTTGTCTCGCAGATCAATCCTTTTCTCTCATAGCGTGGAATATCATATTATGAGAAATATTGCAGAAAAATGATTTTATCGCCTTCATTAATCTTTATTATTAATCCTTGATCATCTAATTCCATTTTGTATTGCAATTTTTCTATCTACAAGCTGCTTTTTTTTCTTGAGTTATATTATATTAATCCTATAAATCCAAATACAAGAATACAATTTTTCGAGGAAACATGTAAGCATATTCAAGTTGTCTCGCAGATCAATTCTTTTCTCTCATAGCGTGGAATAAATTTTTCGAGCGAGCATCAGTCGCCGCATATAGCGGCTACGTGGAGCGAGAAAAGTTTATTCCCACGATTCGTCGGAGCAATGAGGACGATTTCTTCCGGTAACTCCGTACCACCATCCATCGTGCAAAATATCCTCGCGCCCTTATCTCCCTGGGAGAAGGTGCAATATCGTAACGTGTTGTAGCCCTGTATACATACGCGTACGTGCGCCTGTATGCGCGCTCAAATCGCAAAAGTACGCGAAATTCCTCGCGGCTCTCATCGACGTTACAATAACCGCAATATATCCAGACGCGAGACTGTTTCTTTGCGATACGAGAACGACGACGACGATATGGAACATTCGGAGGAGGGGCCGCGGGGGGAATAAGACGATGGGAATTGTTGAATGTGACCTAGTAAGTGGATGTCGCCACCAGTGGTGGTGCAACAATGGCGAAATATAAATCTAAATCCCAACCGCCATCCTTCCTGCCCTCCTTTTGCCCACCAGCCTCCTTTATCTTCCTCTTTCGTCTATTTCGCGACCTCCGGCACCGGCGACGGTGCTTCGTTGTCCTGGTGGCCGGCGCTCTTTACCCGAGAATTTCTCTTGCAGCATTCAGTTCCTGGCCTCCTTCGCGCTTCCTATCTCTTTATGCCGCTCTCGTCTCTCGGGCCTCTGTCTTCCGCTTTAATTCGCCTTACGCTTCTTTATTCTCAGACCACTTTGGATTCCATCCGCGCACGAGTCGTTCCGACAAGATAATGGGCGACGAGTTAAACAAGAAATGAAATAAGAAGAAATTCAGCTTAGCGTTACTTATTTTTATTATTTTTGTTTTCGTTCCTGCAGACGCATTCTATATTTTTCTATATTTGCATTTTTATATTTCATATTTAATCTTTATATTATTGTATAAAAAGGAATTCCGGAATTTGTAGGGATTTTTTTTAGTTACATTAGGTTCTTTATAAATTATCTTTATTGCTGTAATTTTTTATTGAATTGTTGAAGAAATAACACGCATAGTAAATTGAAATTTTCTAAGTTTTTGAAATAAGAATTAGAAAGAGAGAGAGAGAAAGAGAAAGAGAGAGTTATTGGAATCATTAGGAAATTAAGTTAAAGTTAAATCGTATATCAATCCAATAACGTCTTTTTTACACTATATAATAAAAGAGTCAAGAATTAAACTGCTTACTTCACAAATTTTTAATACTGTGACAAGATAAGAGCTGTATCTTTTCCTACGTTCTGCAGATGTTATATCATGTTATGTTATGCCATATATGATCTGTACGTGCATAGACTTGCGAGACCATTATCTCGTATATCTGCGAGATCATCTCCTCGGACTAATTCTTTTCTTCTGACTTATCCTGCTTATCTGTCCCATCCCTTGCCTTGTTCTAACATCTTTTGCTTTCATTTCTTTCTCCCAGCGGTGCCTGTCACGAGTCCTCATTCTTTTTGAGGACGTCTCTTTTGTATCCAGTCTCTCGCGCTTCCACGTCTTCCAGTGATTTCCCACTGGTCTTTCATTTTGTTTCACGTTTCCGGCGCTTCCGTCCAGTAGTATTTACTTACTATTAACAAAACACGCGTGTTATGCACGTCCTTCAATATTTATTCTGCATTTATATTTGTCGATTTTATCTATCTGTTGCATTCCACGCGTGTTTATGTTTATAGATAATTTTCTACCGCAAATATCGTTATACAATATAGCTTCTTTCTCTTTTTCTTTCTTAAGACATCTTATGATCATCAGACTTTTTTTTAACGCTCTTGCGTTTTTTTTATCTAAAGTTACTTTGTCGTTTAATCTGGTTGCCTCTTAACCAACTTTATTCTGACAAAGCATTCTTTATCAAGGATCACTCTCTATTCATTCGCATTTCTTGATCTTGTCATTTCAAACTCCTATTCTTTGTTATTTTTTTTTAATCTCTTCTTATTATCCTTGCCTTCTTTCGAGATCCGTTTGTATACGAACGCTTTATATGTCACTGTCCGCGCTGCTTTTTTCGTATTTTTCCTATTTGTCTGAGATCGTTTTCCTTCTTGTCCACGATTGGCTTTATCACCAGCCTTCCCTTTTCCCGGTCGCTTTCCATCGGCGGCGCATTATTTATTTGCCGCGTCGCGCGTCGTCGTTCGAAATGCTCGTCCACTTTAATTTTCTCAGAGCTCTTTTGCTTTCCATATTTACTCGTTTTATTCGAATTACATTTTATCTGCAAGTATATTCCATCTCTCTTCTCACGTTTCTTCGAATGTCTGTTCTTCAATTTACATTTTTCTGAATTATTATCTTTTTTTATTATTCTGTCATATTGAGACGCGTTACATTTCGCGTTACTTTTTCCAATCTAATCTTGATGAATCTACTTATCTTAAGTATCTATCTGATGTCTCCTTTTCTATCTGTACTTCACGTCACTATTTCGTTTCTCTTTTTTCACTCATCGCCCGATTTCACTTGGCATCAGCAATATCAAGACTTTACATTTACTCTCCTTTCATTCACTCGCGCGCCGCTTTGCTTTACCAACCCTTTTTTCTCATTCTCCTTTCCCGTCGACGACTTTACCTGTCTGTCCCTAACAAATATGTACTCTCTTTTACTCGTATTTACGAGTCGAACATTTTATGTGTCTTTCTCGCCGCTGCTTATGTCTGTGTGGTGAATATCTATCAGCGCGTCGCGTCCAGAGATTGTAATCCATCCTTTGGATGGATGCGTAAGAACGTTTTTGATGTAAACATTTTGATGTAAAATATTCTCCGATATTCTCATTATAGATTATACTTATATTAATTTTGAATATAAAAACTATATTATTAGTATATAATGTTTATAGCGTTTATAGCTTATAAGGTAAGGTGGAACAATTTTGAATAATTTGGAATGAAATAAAATAATTGAGTTTTCGATTTTAAATTTGATAATCCTGATAGGCAACTTTTATCTCATTGTGAAGAGGATATTGAAGAGTATCAAGCAAGAAAAAATCAAAAGGCGGATTTTATTTCGTTATCGTTTCTCTCTTCCGTATCATTTCGTAATTGTACCTTCTTATCTAAGTCGTAGAATGACGTATATATTTAGAGCTGTTTTTAATTACAATTGTAAAAATTAATGTATAATTACTCATCTTCTCAATTCAAGTTTACACTAAAAAAAATTTTATGAATTTTAATAAATATTTATTTATTGTAAGTATCTTTTATTGCAAATGTCTCATTAATAGGTACTATCTAAACAAATATTTATTAAAATTTCGTAAATTTTTTTAATGTATATAATTTTTTGTTATTTTATTATTTTTAACCAATTCTAAAATTCGATGTATTGATGATTGACTATACATTTAACAGAAAAGCTCTTTTAACCAGTTGAGACTTTATTTCCGAATGTCGAGACCAGAGAACAGCATTTATTTTCATCATTTGTAAAGTTGAAAAATGATAAAATTTGAGTAAAAATTTCTAAGTATTTATTAAAAATATAAATATAAAAGTATATAAATGTGATTTAAAAAATAATAAACTTTTTAAATTGAGAGTGTGACATTCTTTGCATTTTAGCATTCCGGGAATATTACACGGAAAGAACGATTTTGCTAAAAAATTTATCTATCCTTAAATTTTTAGATACTTCTGCAAAATCGTTCTTTCCATGTAAATATAATATTCTTATGTTCTTTCAGTTTTTTGATGCTTTGAGTCAAGAATCCGAACCGAAAAATTTTTTTTAGTTCCAATTATGATTTAATCGAATAAGTTTACAGATTCAGTTTTTTTATTTGTAAAGAAAACTGAAACCATAAAAATTACGGTTTTTTTAACAAGTTTCTCCAGTTATAGTTACTCATGCAATAGAAGAGGAGTTAAAAATTTCAAATGATTTTTTTTTCTGTTAAATTTATTCTAGTAAATTGTATATGTATGTAGTGGAGAGAGAAATAAATTTTAAAATATATTATTTATTTAATATAATGTTTTATATATTTATACATGTGCAAGGATTTAAATCACACTTGTGATAATATGGTTTGAGCAAGCGAACAACAACAAGAAAAATAAAAAGGAGGAAAGAGAGAGAGGAGAGAGAAAGAGTGAAAGAGAAAGAGAGAGAAAGAGAGTGTTCATCCGTTCAATTAGTTTCTCACATATCCATGCGCTGATTGCATTTATAAAACTCAGATAATTTATCTTTCTTCTTACAATGTGAGAGGAGAAAGATAAACTCTAAACTAATGCAATTAGCTCAGCTGTAAGAAACAGATCTATGTTAGATTAAGAACTAAAAAAAAGAAACCTATGTTAGAAAAAGAACCAAAAAAAATCGTAAACCGAAAATAATTTTATTAGTTCGATTACAATTTCGGTTTTATAAAAAATGATTTTTTTGATTCACCGAAAAAAGGATTACGAAACAATTTTCGGTTTCAATTCAAACGGTTTGGTCCAGGTCTCTGCTTCGAATAGATTTTATTAATTTAATTGAATGCTATTTCTTACATATATTGTTAATAATAAACAAATACAACTTAAGAAATAAGTTCAATTATGTACTTAATCAATATATAATCAATAAATGCTGCTTGGATTCAATGTTTAGGAAATAAATATGATATTAATAAACAAAATTCAAATATACCTTTTTATAAAATACAATATTTTTTTAAAAAGTAACATAAATATAAATAATTTTCAATAAATAACAATTTGTTAAATTATTTTTAAAAACTATATCCATTGCATCGCAGAAAGTTATAACGAATCTAACTCGTTACGTGATCTCTGGATTAATACAAATACTTTGTATTCATATAATATATTATATATTTATATGTAAACGAGATAAAAAAATAAATGTATATTAAATATAAACTAGAGAGTAATATTCAACTAATGAATATATTTTAAAATCCAATATAGATATGGGGTGTAACGTGCATGTTTTTTTCTGTGTAGAAATCGATTGGAGAGCAACACAGAACACTGGAATGCTTTACTGCTATCATTGCGCGAACTCATCGAATGGGTGATAAGGAAAGACACAGAGCTCACTGGCCTGGGACCCGTTTGCGGCGATGTGGCTGCACTACAAAAACAACAGGTAAATCGAATGCTGTTTCGCGCATAGATTACTTGGGTTCCGCTTCATCGAACTCAGTCAGTCCGTACAAAATCTGTAGACGTCTTTAGTCAGCATTTATCCGTTATCTTCAGTAGACGGGCATACTCCATTTAACATCCTTTGATTCGCGGCAATAGCATCAATCCCGAAACTTCAGGATTCGAGCCAAGTTACTTGGACATGACTTATGTACCTAAAATCGATTTTATTTTATATAGTCGTCCTCCGAGAGGCTTGTAAGTTCCCTCCTCGCAAACTGACGAATAGAATATAATTACGTAAACTCATGCGCTATCAGGCGGATGTTCTCCAACTGTGTCTCTACGACAGACGACAGCTCATCCGGAATACGGATATTTACGTATTCTCATCACGTTTGAGTGTTCCGCCTCATAGAAACGTGAGCTTCAATTACGTCATTGCTCGTACGTCAATTGTGCGCTAAATGCTTCAATTAAATTCGCTGCTGATTAAATTTCCGATTTATTAAATTCTTGTGATAAAAATATATTATCTATTTTAAAACTATTTTAAAAATTTTTAACACTGTTTAACGAGATGTTGCTTTTAATAACACAATCGACGAATATATATTTTGAGAATTACTTAAATTGTTTTAAAACATTATTTTAATGTATATTGTTCTAAATTATTTTCATTATTCTCTTTAATTTTTAATCGCATATTCTCTTAAAAATTGAATTTACTTCGTATAATGCGGGATATATAATTGCATGAATATCCTTTGCGCGATAATCTACAAAGGTGCACCAGTTTGGATTAATCCAGATTAGAACACGCATAGAGAAGCGCCTGTACCATCGATACAGGTAATATCCGAGTATGTACGGAGGTGATAAGCCGCATGTGTCCCGACCAGATCATTGATGTCATCGTGCGGCTAGATCTCTGCATATATATTTGTCACTCGCACCGGAGAATACAGGAAATGGCCATCGATTATCCTTAATTACTCAAGCGGAAGAGTAAGGTGCTCAACCGTACTCATGTGATTACCTTTATATTGACATGTCTCTCGTAAATTTTCACTTTGAAATTCAATACAAAAATCATATTGATTTATTTCACAATCAGCCTCAGTGAGATAATATATTTTATATGCATATTATTGAGTGCATTTATTAAGTGAAATGAAAGAGAAAAAAATTTCTTTGATTTTCTCATAATATTGTTATAATTAAATTTGCAAAAAATAATTACTATCAAAATAAATTATGAAATATACATGAATGAACAAATCTCCGTTCAGTGATGTATTATCTTTGTAAAATATTATTAATACTATGAAATATATTTCTCGTCTTTTAAAGAGTCGATTTAGATTCGCAATAATGTTACAACCGTCTTTACTCGCTCGAGATTTATACGCGTTCCTTCGGTTGTACTTTGCACCAGAATTTAAATTCGAAGACAGCAACACGGAGTGTCTTCGAACGATTGTTTCTTAACGTAATTGTTTGTCCCGACTTTTACTGTAAATCCAATTAAGACTATTATCTCGGTATTTCTCATGTTTTCTTAGTATCTGTATACTTCTTTCTTCAACTTTATTAATAAATAATAAGCCGATTGAATTGAATTTCTATAATTATCGTCGACGAAGTCGTCGCAAGATTATTGTTACAGTTTGAAATTTGATATACCAATTGTCACATATTGGGAAAATGCGGTTAATGTAATCGATTATGTACGGATTTAATTTAAATGATTTGCCAGTAATTAATCAATTCTACCCTCATGCATATGCGTTACATGATTCTAAATAATTCTGTGAAAATCCTAAACCTATCTGTATGCGAAACTCGAGGACTTCGCCCCGAGCAATTTAATTACATGTTGTTAATTTAATTAGTGTTTGACATTCGAAAACACAACGTTTTTCTTGAATAAATTTGTTATGATGCCACGAATGTTGAGCTTCTATTTGTGTATATTCTTTTGTGGAATAAAATAAATTGTCTCATTAACGGTAGATGTCGGATATGATAAAACTTGTAGGTAATTAATATGTTATTATTAATGTTTAAAAGAAGCTGCGCGATTGCATTGTTTCTAAGAATTATTTTAATATTTGAAATAAATTGAATAATATTAATTAATTTACTTTCGTCTAAAATCATCTTGGAATCGGATATATTATCTTAGAGCAATTCTAAGATAATTATTTCTATGACAGATAATTAATAAATCAAAGAAATAAAAGTGTATTTTCATTTATGATGTTAAAATTTAATTTTAACTAATTCTATATCAATTTCATTGATAAATATTTTAATATAACGAATAGTATTATTAAAATGTTTTTTGAAATAATATTAAAAATTCTTCAAGGTTTGCATATAAATGCTTGCTTAAAAGTTCACTAAGTTGTCATGAAAATTTAATTTTGCTTGTAATTTTACAATTATTATTTAATATTATGAATAAGATATTAATTATAGAAAAACGTTTCTAATATTTTCATGAAAACTGTAGAAATCACTCTCCGATACGAAATGGTGGAGAAAAAATGAATTTTTTCACTCGGAATCGAAACTATCGGGGCGAACATCGAAGTCGAAACGACAAACGCGTAATTAGAAGGTCGTTTATTGCTCCCACGCAATCGAAATGAAAGCCGATCGTGCACGGTTTAGTCGCCGTTGCAACCGACGATGTAACTCTGTAACGAGCGTAATAGCCATTCCTCTTACGGGAGTCGTCCTGAAAATTCCATTTCACCTACAAGCGCGCGGATCGATTCCCGCGCACGCTTGCAAACGGCATCGTTGCACGTCCCGACGACGAACGTTTCATGTACGCACCTTTCGCACGCAGGTTATTTCGTTCGTTCGTTCGTTCGTTTGTTCATTTTGCGCGCGTGCGAATATGGCTGATAAATCAAAACCGCGGACGTAACGTCGAGACCGGCGTTGAGAGGCATATCGATTCGCAGCGCGAATTCGATGGATTTTTCTGGTTCGTGACAAAACACGTCCACGGCTATGAGCATGCATTTTTCGTACTATTGTACGCGACCGTTTCCCCGAGCCCATCTTTCCTCGACGCATCCGCGGCACGAAGCGATTGATATTTTTATTTCGGCCTTGCCGTCGGAATTTTCGCTTTTCACGTCGAGAACGGTCGCGCTTGGTGGTTATTTTTCGGATGGGCACTTTGGCCAAGTGTCAACTTCTGGAATTTATGCCGGTGTGTTTCTTTCGGCTTGGTGGAGAGTCCGAACCTCTCATCGCGCCGTTACCTCGATTGTTTACGGAGAGGTCCGTTGACGTTCGTGAAATATTTAACGTTCGTTTCTCTGACGGGTAATAGTAGCGACTTATATACGGAATTTGTCCATAATGGATTGTAAATAAAAGAAAGTCTACTTCCATCGAAGAAATAAAATTAATTTGGACGATTGACATGCTCTTGCTGTTGATTTTAAGTTTAATAAAACTTACACATTTAGAATTAAAAAGATAGAATAGAATTAATCAGATTAATTATCGTAAATTTTTTGTTTCGTTTGGTTTAGAAGTGAAAAGTGGAAGGATTACTTTCTTCTTAAAATAATATATAATGTGTATTTAAATTAAAATAATTTTATCATTTGTCATAATATGTACATAAAACATATGAGAAAAAAAATCTCTTTTTAATAGAATTCTGCAATGAAATAATTAAATCAGTTATCGTATGAATATTACTTTTTATTTATTTAATTTTGTACTGAGCACGCAGACAAAGAACATTCCTTTTCCGTGGAGAGTTGTATATTAAAAAATTGTTCTGAAATAATTTATCTTCTCGGTGAGAGGAGATAAATTACGCAATACGAACCGTTGGGAGCAGTTAAATGAAGATTCTTATTGTTAATGTCAGATGCTCGTATATTACTGCGATATGTATCAGTGCATTGTTGCCTCACGTTGTATATCTTGTAATTAACCTCTCGTAATGATAACCGCATTGATAAGGGAATTGTCTAGTTGCAAGCAATTAGAAAATGTTCATCTGCTATCCAAGTGGATGGATAGCTTTAAATTGTTCTAATTTCTTAAGTAACATCTTGACTCGCACGGTTAAGTATGCATTGTGCGTAAATTTCTATGCGTGTAATTTACAAGGAGAATACAAATTCATAATTAATCCACTTGCAATTTTTTTATGACGTAAAATTTTCAAATCTATCGATCGCAATCAATATATATGATTTATACGTGAGCTTTTCTATTTGTAATAGAAAAGCTTTAGAAGAGATATCTGTACAAGAGAGAAAGAAAAAATAAAGAATAACCGCAATATGAGATTTCTATTACTCCATACTCGCCGCATCATCATTCTTCAAAATGGAAAGAAAAAGAAAATAACGACGAAAAATATAAAAATGATTAATGGCCGATATGTGATGAAATCTATTTTGTAGAACAATTTAATCGATTTATTTAACAATATAATTTAATAATATGCAATGTATTTTATCTTCTAACAAATCAGATCTTCAAGATTTTTGGTTCGCTAAGTGTTGATTATTATTAAATATATGTGACAATAAACAGTCATTGTGTACAAATATGTGAGAAAGAAAGAAAGAGAAAGAAAAAAAGAGGAGAATAACTGTTTTATATTATTTTTAAAGATGTAATTATTAAATCGGAAACAATAACGTAATTCACATTTTTATTTATTTTGGATTATTTATTTTGGAATTGGTTTTACTATGTCATTATTTTCTCAATCAATTTATAAAAACACGGATAGACTCACTTTTCTAAAGAAATACGTTTTATTCTTCAAAAAAATAACTATTTTTTGTAAATAGTGACACAACGTCCAATGTAGCACATGTTAAAAAATCAAAAAGAAAAATCACACGAAAAATATCAAGACTTGGAAAATAAGACATAAAAATTTAATTTATATTGTATTGTTATGAAGTATCAATGTCGAATGAAATTAACGAAATATATAAATAATCATAAAAATGAAAAAATTCTCTACTCGGTGAATAGTTAAAGACGGGCCTTTTGCTTTACGATTTCGTTCTTCTTGTGATTGAATTTTTTCCTTCATAGCAATATAAAAAAGAAAACTAGACATGAACATGCCGTCTGGGGCATCCCCCGACGCGCAGAAAAAGATCCGCGTGTTGCTCGCAGCAAATCCTTAACTCCGTGAAGGACGAGAGATAATCTTGTTAACTAGCGGGTGTGCAATATTGTAAGAGTGCCTTTTTACCCACTCGACTTCTTCTCGCTGGCTGCTGTGGGCTAATTTCCAACTCCGCTGCATAACGTCTCCGTCAAACGTAATTACAAATGTACACGTTAATATCTCTGCAATGCAATGCAGCAGCGTCTGATGGTACGCATCTTCTTTATGATATGAGAGCATTATTATTTAAATTAATAATACTAATTTATTTGAATTAATAATATTTATTTGTTTTATTTATTTAAAATAATTGATGTGATAGTGAAACTTTTAAATAACATTTCTAAAGCTAGTAATGGCGATGACGATATCATCAACTGCATTCATCAATGTTGTAGTATTACCATCGTTCTATCTTATTTATTACAATAAATATGTGAGAAAGAAAGAAAGATAGAGAAAGAAAGAGGAGAATAACTGTTTTATATTACTTTTAAAGATGTAATTATTAAATCGGAAATAATAACGTAATCCACATTTTTATTTATTTTAAATTGGTTTTACTATGTCATTATTTTCTCAATCAATTTGTAAAAACACGGATGGACTCACTTTTCTAAAGAAATACGTTTTCTTCAAAAAAAAAAAAAACTAATTTTTTTGTAAATAGTGACACAACGTCCAATGTAGCACATGTTAAAAAATCAAAAAGAAAAATCACAAAATGAATAAATTTAATCAAAATGGGGCTAATTTCTCAAAGCCTTTCCTGTCAACGAAGAGTTAAACGCCAAGAGAAAACTTGGCTCTGCACCAGACCGATGCTCCTTGTCTCGTTATTTTTGTTTCACGATTTACGCGTCTCCTTTACAGGACGACCATCGTGGCTTTAGGAGGCAGCTGGAGGACAAACGGCCGGTCGTGGAGAACAATTTGCTGAGCGGCCGCCAGTACATCGCCAATGAGCCTCCGCTGTCGGACACATCGGACTCCGAAGGTACGTTATGAATTACACTTAAATTGTGTTTTTCCGTTTTTCAATTTGCAGCTAACAATTTTATATTTACACCAATAAATAAAATTTTATAAAAATATTGCAAAAGAGAAGATAATAAAATATAACAAGCAAGTAGAATGCGTTTTTCGAAAGTAATAATATATAAAAGAATAGAATTATGTTTCATGAAAACAAAGTTGTTCATGTTGATTATTTTACTACTTTGTTTTTTTTATTCATGTTTTTAAAAAAATTATCTTCATATGAGGTTATCAGAAAACTTGGAAGTTCCAATATCGTCCACTTTACTCACACGAATGAACAGTTCACGAAGAAAAAAAGAAAATCAGCCAAGTACATTCGTCATTAGTTCCGCGAAATCATAACGCAAGACTGAATTTGTCGATATTGTAGAACTGGTAATTAAGAGCGATGGTGTGAGAGTACCTCTCAATCTCAACAATTCATAGTTTTTGTTCTTATATTCGTAATTTTTCATTAGTTACTGAGAAGTGGCAATAATTACGAGCGTTCCGATTTATCTCGCTGATTTATCGGTTTGGAAGAAAGCACACAGAATCCTTATTTTAATTGCCATTTGAATTAATGAATTGATACTATTGTTATTGTTTCGCTATCGATAATTGTTCTTGGTTAACATTATTTCTGTAAAAAGATACTTATCCGCAATATTTAGAATTAATTCTCTTGATTTTTAATTAACATATGTGTAATATAATATTAGAAAATATTTTACGTAAACGATATGAAGGAATCGATCATCGAAATGATTGAAAGAAAATTCTTTACGTTTCTCTCTCCGAGTTATCGATATGATATTTTGCTGAAGTTAATAAAGTCTTACGCGATAAAAATGGATGATCAGTTGATCTTGTCGCGAATACGAGAAAAATCTCATTTAACCTTCTTCTTTCTCCACGTATACACACACTTGCGAACTGTATTTTAATAATTCACACATTTTCTCATGAATTTCTGCGCCAGTTGAGAATTTTGTGCCACGGCAAGAATCCAAGAACAACTGCCGATTGTGCTTGCACTGAAATTCCGCGTCTGAAAGACTGCGGAGAAATATTTTCCGTTTTCTTTCTTTTGCTGCTCTCGGTTCTGCAGCCTAACCCGCGAGACCAGAAACGAGCTTCATTCTTTACTGTCGTTCCCTTTTCAAGCACGGTAAGGGCAAGGAACGCATAACTGCGACGCCCTGAATATTTCATTTACGTAATCCTGTCTCGCCGAAAGCACGGATATTAAGAAAACTCAGTAGATATTTGATGCGAGATAAAAGAATTATGTTTATTTATTTTGTGAATTTGCAGTGAAAAATAATTCTCTGCATATCAATCATAAACCTACGAAGAAAAAACAATGATAGGAAAGAGAACGGAAAAGGAAGAAAAGTGTAGTATGCTTTTAAAAAAAAGAAAAAAGAAAGAAAGTGAGACTATTGTATCGCACGAACAACTTAAACTTAATTTCTTCGTCCCCATATTTACTTCAACTTTCTTTTCTCTGTAGACTATAGGCCCCATCTTTCTCACTTACTAACAACTCTGACTGGCAAAATCAAAATACATGACAAAAATACGTTCACATAGTAGTGAATATATATATATATATATATACAGAATACGTGAAAATACAAAAATACATGCAGAACTATGCCCAAAAATATAAAAATCTCTATCAATTAAAATTTATAAAATTTATAAATTTTACGATATAAAATTAAGAAATATAGACTAATAATTCCCCTCCAGGGTAAAATTCGAATATTTATTATTATGATTAATGATTTTTAGTCATAAAGATATGTTTTGATCAGTTGCATGAGGAAAATCTTATATTTTGTTGAAAATAAATGAATATATCAAAAATTTTAGCTTTAATATTCCATTTACAATTCTCTTTTTGTTATTATATCGAGGGATAATCCTTTATATGATGTAACGTATGTTACACTAGCATTCTTTATATAACTATTGTGAACAATTCCCTTTTTGTATGGTATCATATTGTATCGTAATATCGTTTCAAGTATTCGATTCGAAGATAAAACTTCTAGTGGGCTGTGTTAACGCAACTCTATCGGGAACCGATATGAAGGGTTTCAAAATCAGCTACAAGTGTACACTTTCTAGTGTTTTCGTTCTGTATCAGCAATTCCGAAAGTTGGAAAATTTAGACGAGATGTTTTATTCATGTTGCGTCGTCTCTGATTGAGAAAGAACGGGAAAAATGAAGGAAAACACTAAATAATACATCGAGATAAATTTGATTTCTTTGATTTATTCACAATTTAATGCGCAGAGATTTTATTTCCAATAATTTCATTTACATTTTCGGATATTGCGAATTACATCTTATATGACATAATAAAAATTTGATCAAGAATAATTTTAGTTTTCTTGCTCTCATTCTGTATTTTTTATATCAGAAAATAAATTATTTTATTGTAACCTACATGGCTATAAAAAAATAGTTTTATTTATTTTAAGTCAAAGCCACTTTGAGAATGTCTTATTATTCGGAAAATATTTATATATGCAAAACTAAAGGAATAGAGAAGAATTTTTTATATTTTTCTTTCATAATAACTTTGAAACGAATAAATAAATGAACTTCTTTTTTGCTTTTTATTGAAAAATTCTCCATTGTATTTATAAATATATTTACAATGTGTTTATTCAATTTTTCTATGACAAAGCAATTTATTTGTGCTGTGTCAGCTAGAAAAAAATTTACTTCCACTATAGGTAAACATAACTTCATCGCGAGTCACGTGGCTCCACATGGGGTTTTCAATCGAATTAGAAGTATCGTAGTATACATCGATACCAATGAATAGTAGGGGGTTTTAGAAGAGACATTCCCGAGAGGGGACCGGAAACTTGTAGGTGGAATTTACTGAAGTCCCTAAGGAAAGCATGACTTGGTCTTATGTCATCATCATCATCTCTCTCTCTCTC
>NW_012130082.1:2586959-2612653 GCF_000143395.1 Atta cephalotes
ACTACTACTCTACTACGTCTACTACTACTACTACTACTACTCTACTACTACTACTACTACTACTCTCTACTACTACTCTCTCTCTCTCTCTCTACTCTCTCTCTCTCTCTCTCTCTCTCTCTCTCTCTCTCTCTCTCTCTCTCTCTCTCTCTCTCTCTCTCTCTCTCTCTCTCTCTCTTTCTCTCTCCTAATTTGTGCTATTATTTAATTTACTAATTAGTCAATAAGAAATATTTATTTCACATTTATTGTACCGCGGTTGCTATTAACAAACTCGACTTTTAAATATAACAGTAAAGTTTCCGTTGCAACTTCCTTTATATTTCCAATCGATTATTAATGACCGAATGTTTACGGAATCCGCGAGAACATTGTATAATGTTTCCATTATAACCTTATGTATTTTTCGATAACGAGAATAGCGGAAAGAGAAGATTATTGGTATTTGTGTATACAATTAGTGATGTGCGAATCGTTCGTTAATCTTCATTAGAATATTATTCGATACCCTTTGAATGAACATACATGTATCTACGTCAATGTACGATAGTTATTATCGTTTATCAGAATGTCGTGCAATTGATGCAAAATATCGAAATAGCCGAATAAACAGTAACAACCGATGATAATAATTTAAGCAAGTTTCGACGGTAAGTTCATTAGTCTCTGTCAAAACGTGGTCTAATTACTTTTCAAACGTATTCGCTCACACTCATTCGTCAATGTTATTATTATGCATATAACAGGCTATATTCGATGCAATGTTATATTAATATTGTGAAATTAATATATTATCATTAATTTACATTATTTACACTAACACACTATTTCTAAATGTGTAAATAAATTTCTGAATATGTTTTAGAGAGAAGATTTAAAATTAAATTATAAACAAATTATAAATGAGTGAAATGCAATAAATTAAATGCATGAAGTTGAATGAATTAAATAAGATTAAATATCAAAAGAAATGAAAATTTGTAAATCTCTTTACATTAATATATGTTCTAAATTTGTTAACAGATAGATATATTCAATTACATTTTTTTGTAATACATTTCGTACTTTATTCAATCATTTATGTCGAATATTACACGATTAAAAAGTACTTTGTGTTTTACAACAATTATATTATAATATATTATATATTTTATTATATTATTTTCAATATTGTACATTCATAATTCGACAACTATTTTCTTTTTGCTTGAATAATGAATGAGTATAAGTTTGTTTCATTTCATATGTACAAAATTCACATTCTTTATATGTACACATTTACGATATCGCGGCCGAAACCGCGTCATTGTCATTTACCATGCTGTGTGTAAGATCCCGGAATAACGGAATAATGATGTTTTCGCTTTGCGTAAAACGAGTTTGATCCCAATAACGTGGAAGGGCTCCTGTGAGCGAGCAACTCCAACGACGGCCGCGCGCGATTTCGCTCATTCCGTAGGTAGTCACGTTTCGCGAAACGTGCGCGGCATTGGGTGTAACCAGGCCGACGGCTCCCGTCGATAAATTTCTGGTGGAATAACATCGCGCGCGCCGTAAGGCCGGATTATACAATATCGACGTTGAATTTCGTCGGGATGGATTATCCGCGAACAGGGTTCGCAACCCCCGATTGGAGCACAGGAATTTCGGACTCTCGTGAAGCTTATCGGCTTTTATTTTTGTTAACTTTAGATTCAACTTACTATTTTATATCGCGAAAAGTTTTACAACAAGATAAGGCATCTGGATTGTTATTTTATTTAATAATCACTGCAACAGCAAAGGCTTTAATCTATTTCGATAAAACATTACAAAATGAAGTGATGTGAAAATCCGATGTACTTTTAGCAAAATAGATTAAATTCTTTTAAACTGAAAAAAATGAAATATTTGATATAGTTTTCATGTTTTTGCGTTATCTATTTTTACACTTTGCGTATACTTTTATACACATTGCTAAAAATAAAATGTTAACTTTAGACGTATAGTTGAGACATACAAAAATGTTAAAATTAGAATTTTTTGTGTTAATTTTAACACGTTTGTCTCAGAAAGTCCACTATACGTCTTTAAGTTAAAATCAATATTTTATTTTTAATAGTGTACTTTATATTTATGAATTTAAGCCAATTTAGATATACGTCTAAGCAGAATGCACACATCGATAATTCCTTTCTAGAATGATTGATCAAGCAGAAAATAGTTGACCGAGAACCAATTTGTCTTTTCTGAATGTCTTGCTTGAAGTTAGAAATATGTAATTTTGTAATATTGTCAGACTTTGTCAAATAAAACAGAAATCTTCAATTATACTCAAAAAATCACATTGCTTTGAAAGATTGAATTCCAGTGGATTAAAAAAGCTTCAATGTAAAAATTAAGTTCTGACATGAGAGGAATCTTCAAGATGTCAGATATATTTAGCTATTAAGGATTTTTGAAGAAAATTAATCCTATAATTATTTTAAGCGACATATATATATATTTTAATCAAATTATTTCTTAGAATATTAATTCAGAAAATAGTTTTCAAAACTAAATAAATCAAAATTGCCATTTGTAATATTATACTCACTATTCGATAATGTTTATAATAAAATAATTATATAAATTAATTATATAAATTATAAGAGTTAATTGATATAAATTATACTTATGCAGTACTATTGTAATAAGGTCCGAAAGTTTTCAACTGAAAGATAAAAGTTTATAAGATAATAATTATTTTTGTCAGAGTATATATAATTATTTATTATTTTTTAGAACAATAAATTAATTTTCTACATTATTAAAACAATATTTTAAATGAATTTTTTCCCTTAAAAGTTGCTTTAAAGTTGCGAAAATTATTATTATTTCATCACAAATAATTCTTTTTCACGAATTTGATTTCAACTTTTAAAACAAAAAAATGATTAAATAAATAAATAAAATTTTTATTTTAAAAACTGAAGTCCAATTTACGTAAAAAAAATTTACCAATGACGAAAAAATAATATTTTTAATTAAGTCGTTTTAAAAGCAAAAATTCAGAATATTTTTTAGTAATAGAAGAATTAAGGTAGAGTTCTAAAAAAATGTATTGAAATAAATGATAATTATATTAAATCAATAAAAATCAATTTATTGTTTTAAAAAGTGATTTTATATAAAGAATAATTTTATATTAAAAAATAAAAATGAACATTTCATTTTATTCTTTTTTATATCCTTTAGTTGGAAACTGTTAGACTTTACAATAAAGTTTGCTAATACGTGGAATAGAATAAAATTTTTTGTACAATTTTGCATTGCGTTTTTATCCATTTTTATTCATATGGCTCGATAGCAGCGGTGGAATTTACGTTCATTGGAGAAATCTCGTCGTTACTTCCGCAGTCACCCATTTCCCATTTCCTGATAAATCTGGACGTGGCGGCGATGGAGGAAAGAATTAGCGGGACATTCCAGGGATGTGGATAGAGACGAGGGTAGGAAGTCAGCAAGTGAGAGCTAGATAAACTAGTGGCGTACGTGCTCTGAAAGTAAAGCGTCAACTGTTGAATAGATGGTTTAGAGACGAAGAGCACGGTCGCCTAATTCAATTCGTTTAACAGACTACTTTCAAAAACGTTCTTTTTCATTCGATCTGTCTTGTTGTTTTCCACGATCGATTCAACTTTTCGACACCGCCACTCCTTTTGTATCCCGAAGAAGCTACATCACCAGTCCGACGATTCCATTCCACCTGTCGATCTCGGCGAGGAAGATCGGTATCCGATGGCGTAGAAATAAAACGTTAGATCGCACGCATTTCTTATCGGAAGTGGTTCGAATCATTCAAAGATATACGAAATAAAAAGTTTCTCTATCTCTCTGATTTTTTTGGCACCGTAAGTTTTACCGAACGACAGCTTAATGATGAGCATCGAGTTATCTACCCGGAAAAACGGTTGTAGGTCTCCGATAAATTTTATCATGTAAAACTCTAAAAATCGTATCGATAAAAAATTACGGGGATTTAAAAGACATCGTAAATTTTATCGTGGTTAATATTTGAGATTTTGATTGAATTAAAATTTCTTTTAAAATATCAGTGATATAAAGAGCAATACAGATCCAATTTATTTGAATGATGGAATATTTGTAACGAGAAGAAAAATAAAGAAAAATAAATTATAAAGAATTGATACAACCTCTTTTACTTGCAATCTTCGTTTATGTCATCGAAACA
This sequence comes from Atta cephalotes, assembly GCF_000143395.1. Taxonomy (NCBI): domain Eukaryota; kingdom Metazoa; phylum Arthropoda; class Insecta; order Hymenoptera; family Formicidae; genus Atta; species Atta cephalotes. Next base: position 2,591,173 of record NW_012130082.1, read on the forward strand.
ATGACTATTAATTATTATACAAATGCATCGAGAGCACAGAAAGGAAGTGCGCGTGTTTGTGTAAGCGATGCAACATATGCGCATATTTATCGCAACAAATTACTCTCATTTTCTACATTCAACAGACATGCGCCATGCTTTTCTGCGGCTTGTCATCCATTAGTCGTTTCCCCATTGATCGATCAATGGCACGTGACGCGGAAGATAATCGCGACCACACCTGACATTTCATTCTGAACGCAAATCGTTTTTCCCGCCTTTTAATATCATCGGCGCTCCTTTATCGCGAAATTTACTACTACCTCGCGTATATCTCACTGGAAACTCAAAATGCTAAAAATGCTAAGGTAACGCGTGGATTACCGGCATCCATCAAGATTCGCAAGGAACCCTTTTATGCGGTTTTTTTCTATGTTATCCAGGAACCTACGCATAACGAAGCATAGAAATAGCGCGAACGCGGGCTCAAGTTATCCCGAGCCTATCGGGAATTAATTGTCCTATGAATCACGCATCGTATCATGCGCTGGACAGTTTTTATGTGCATGTTTAGCATTGATAACGGCTATGCTGTACCTATATGCTTGCTCGCTGACTCCCTATCTCCGAGTGTTATATTGATTTATGTTCGCGATGTTTCCCAGCTGGCCTTCGCCGCGATTCATCCTGTGCAGTGTTTAATCGTCCCGCCGCCTGAATGTATATATTTATCGATCGACAGTACTGAGAAATCAGGAAAGAGATACGTGCATTTTTGTGGGATTCGGTTGATTCGGTCTTTCTTCGCTCCTTTGACAAATATATATACTCGTTTACTGAACGTAAAGTGGGCGTAACGTGGAAAGACGTGATCTTCGGTGTATTCGTTTCTTTGAATATGATACAGTATAATATTATTTTAGGAATGTAGGCAGAAAAGTTTTGCCACGTGAAGAATCGCGCGATCTTATTTTTGTAATATTTTTAACAAGAAGGGCCTCGCACTAATTATATGGAAAATTGAGTTTCGGTGAAATAAATTAATTTTTATATATGAGTTCCTTAGTTGACAAATGGCATAAATCCAAAATTAGAAAAAATGCGTTTGTTATAAAAAGTTTGTTTTATTTATCAATTTAATTTACTTTTATTTCGTTTTTATGCTCATAAAAATCAATTTTACATCATAAATAAAGTAATCGTAAAAAAACTGGACTTAAGTCACTATTCCAGATTATTTTATGGTCTACTTTATTTATGATGTAAAATTGATTTTATTTTTATGAACATAAAACAAAATAAAAGTAAATTAAGTTGATAAAACATTCTTAATCCTTTTTATCTACTTCTATAACAAACGCATTTTTCCTAATTTTCGACTTATGTCACTTGTCAACTAAGAGGCTCATATGTAAGATTAAATTGAATTGTGTATTTTAAATAATTTTATTCAATATCGACTTTGTTGATTTTGCACATCGTCTCTCGCGCTGACTCTTAGCTATTATTTCATTATTAATTGTATTGTTTTCTAGAGTCCTTTATTTTATTTGTATTCTGTACTTTATATCATTACTTTTATGTCAAAACGATTAGGCGCGGAGCGATCGCGAGCGGTGATAAGTTTTGGATGCGCATGACATCGAACGAGTAAAGTAGGACGAGAGGGGCAGATTGAGACATGAGACGCAAGCAACCATTAATAAACTCCGTTATATTTTTGACTGTCTTAAAACGTATACTAGAAGCGGAATTGCCTGTGTCACCCATGTACCAAACGTGAAGCCAATATCTGTGCGAGAGAGAAAACTAAAGAGTCCCAAATGTTCGCAATTCGCATGTGTCAGCACCGTTTGTGGTGTGAATTGTTATACAGTTATTTAGTGTTTCTTACACTATGTAACTTACTATGTAACGTATAAACGTGTAAGAAAGTCCAACTTATAATTTAATAAATATTATTAAATTATCCATTATTGGAACCATTGGAATTATTCATTGTCTGTGACATCACTTCACATTATAAGCTATATCACATATGAAAACTATTTCATTTCACCAGAATCTAATTTTTCACGTAATTAGTGCGAGATCCTTTGATATTTAATTATGAAACAATTTTCTATTTGATTATAAAACAGTATATATGTGAAATAATAAAGTTTAGAGATGGAATGAAAACTAGAACTATGTAGGTTTGTTCTGTGAAAACGTTTAACGTTTTATTTTTTGTTTGCTTTTTCTATAGCAGGCAGAGAATTGGACGGTGATTCCAGAGGCTACAGAAGCGCCGAGGAGCAGGCGCGCGAATTGACGCGGAGCATTCGTCGTGAAGTGAATAAACTTTCCGAGCAGTGGAACGCTTTAATCGAACGTAGCGATGCGTGGAAGCGGAAACTCGACGACACCGCTAACGTGAGTACCTTACTCCATTCTTACGTACACAGAAAGCCGCTTACCCCCGAAGTGTATTCCCTGATATGAATACCAATCTTTTGCTTTTTGCGGAAATAAATCCAAGATCGATATCCTTGAACCGGTTATATACGGATCGAAAAGCTACTTTAAGGAGCCGACACTCGGAATTTTTAACACGCGCGAGATTATTTTTCGCTCGAGCGGAAAAGCAAAACCGTGTAAACTGTATGTACATAATTGTTTACGGATTTTAGAATTATCAAATTTAAAAACTGCATGATTAACGATTTTAAAATTACTAAAATAAAAAGAAACAACGGTTATCGATGAAATATTATTTGTTTCGTGTTTATGCAATTCTCTTTTAGAGAAAAAAAAATTTGTTGATCAAGCGAAGATTAATTAATATACGAAATTCACTACGTGATTTTCACGTAAGATAGACGGGCAGCGAATAATTGTTAGAGAAAAAGAGATGGAATTTATTTTTAATATGTTAGGTACACATGAGGCTAGATGCGCGTAGATACGAAATTCGTGATTTATGATACATCTCGATGAGTTGATAAGAGAGATAATATTTGCGAACGGACTACGAGCTTCGCAAGAATTAATTGATATTTTGTTGTTGGGTGTAATATGCAAACTTAAATTAAGCACGAAACTTAAAGTTTCCTTGCGGCAGCGAGCGAATGCGAAAACTTTGATTTATATCCCCCTCGCTGTGCCGTGATATTATGATAGATTGAGAGAGATAGATAAGTCCATATAATATTAAATGCTATCGAAAGTTTCTTTACAATTAGCTCTTATGCAACACAAAAGAAAACTTAAATGAGAATTCTTTTATCTTTAACGAACATTCTCTTGTAAGGAAAGTTTACATAATTTACTTACGTCCGTAAAAAGATAAAAGAAAATATTAAACGATATAATTTTACATTTTTCAATTATTGATTTTTCAATTATACTGGAAAATAAATTAAATTAATTTTTCTATATCATATTTATACGTACATAAAATTAAAAAAATGTTTTATACGGCTTTTTTTTTATAAATAATTTTTTTATAAATAGTTTCAGATAATTAAAATTTATATAAATGGAAGTTTTTTTTTATTTTTTTTTTCTTCTGTCAATTGATATCGATATAGTATTACCGAACATATACGACGACTGCGAGACAGAGTATTAAAGTATTTGGTCTTAACAAGAGTTTTACAAGAATGACGACAGCGTTACGAGGCTCAATTTTTCCTTCGTATTGCTTTATGATTGCCATTGCAATTTTCTCTATGAGAGGTTCCATTTGTCGGAACGACTTTGCGCCCTAGAGGAAGCAACCGAACCGTTTATTGGCGAGCACCAAGAAAAGACGTTCGGAAACGAGCTACCTTGTAGTAAAGACATCCTCAGATGCGTTCCCGGCCAATCGACGCTCGTGTCGCGTCTAATGCCACCGAAATCTCGAGCTCACGTCTTTTTCGATATCGGAAATAGCTCCCATTTCCGGGACGTCTATTTAATCGGCGGTTCAACTTTGTATTGCGCATGTGTCAATTTGTGTTTGATAAAGAACGTAATACAACTATCTCATAAAAGTTGCATTCTCCGGTATTATTGAGAAACGTGGAGACCCTTCAGCTAATAACGTCTCGTTTTACAAAAGGACATCATTATATAGATATACGAGTTTCCTTGAGAAGACTCGACTTCATTTCAAATTGAATATCGAAACACTGATAACTTTCTAGTTACAAGTGGTTGGAAATAAGTCCTTCTGAGAACTAAGTCCTTCTAATTAAATAAGAAAATCTTATTACCTATTTATTTTCTCAAATCTTATAAATTCTTTTTTGTATCAACAGTGAATACAAATTAATTTATTCACCATTATACTAAAAAAAAATTTTTGATTGAAAATGGATGAATCAGAATTTTCTGGTTAAATTTATTAGAATTCTAATTGAGATAATTGGAATTCTGATACAATATTTCTGGTAAAATTTATTAGAATTTTTATTTTTATCAAAATAATTATATCAATTAAAATTCTAGTTATCGCTAACTGGAATTCTAATAGATTTAACCAGAAAATTCGTTCATTTTCTACCAGAATTACTATTTAATCCAACCAGACCATTTTTCTGAACATAATAGTATATATCCCACAAAAAAAAAAGATAATGAAAGAGTATAAAAACGCTATTTAGTGTCGAAAATTCAGGAGTCAGGCGAAAAGACGCGATCAAATATTCAGCGGGAAAAATTCGTCGAGCAACTTCATCAAAGAATACACTCCTCGAGTTTAATGCAAACCTTACGAAGCACTGACTCGTGTATACGTTCTCGAACTAAAAAGAGCTTCGCTCTACAGCAGGTTCCTCACCGGAGGAATCGTTTATAAGCATTGCCAAGGAGGACGAGGAGATGAGATCTCGTCTCCTCTTCGCTGCTCTTAATCCGAGAAGGTCGAGAATTTATTATCGGGCGACACAGCGCAACGGGTGTATTCGCGATGCATCGATAATCGTATTCGATTCATCGCTTCTCAGGTGCTCAGGTGCGGGCGGCTCGATCGACGGAGAGGTGTAAATCGCGCTTTCACGACCCTCGCGCGCACGCTTGTCGAGGTTTAATGCATCCTTTCGTGGGCGGAATCGCGTCGACCTCCCCGTGCGATCCCTCGTTTCCCATCCCGATCCTCTCTTCACCGTCACCTCGTTTTCTTCTCTTTTGCGGCGGCATTACACCCTCGGTCTCATAAGCGGTTTTACGATTTGCATCCCGTTCGCGTGAGAGGTCCGATATTCAAGCACGGCTGAATATTCCACAACTGCGCTCAAGAACGTCGTGCGAAAATGAAGTCTGCGGCGACATCATCTCCGAAGGAACAGTGTATCCGTATTTCCATTTTTTCACAAAAATAATTATTGACTTGTTTTTGCTTCGTTTACGATTTTATTTGCACAGAATCAATATATGTATTTTGGAATATTAAAACCACCTAAAGTGTTCTAGTACTAACTGCTGAAAATGTCAATTTATTAATTTCCTATTTATTATTTATTAATTTCCTATAATTATTCTTGTTTTTGATTATGAAAAATTATTTTGTTATTATTTGTATCATTTTTAGAATTATTTCCATTGTATTTTCTGTATTATATATCTATATATTATATCTTTATATATTTCAATGTTCTGTATTATATTATAAAATATATAAATATATAAAATTATAAATATTCTGTATCTATAAAAAAGAAAAAAATTGAAATGATTACAGAGCCAAAATCGACGATTCTTAAAATAATATTTAAAAATTTTGTCTCAAATCTTTTAAATTAAAACCCTAGTCAAAATTTTTTAGAATTATTCGATTTTTACTGCACAATTTCTTCTTTATTTGATGGAATGACTATTTAAGCTTAAATAAAGACATATTTATTATTAACTTTTTTTATTAATAATCGTATTTTTCTAATTCTTAAATTTTTTATGTGAAACTGCTCTCTCTTTTTCTCTCTTTAATTATTATCATTATTATTCTTTTCTTTTATATTTTTATATCTTGAAACAATCTAATCTCGTTCGCGCAGCAAAGAGATATAACGATTCAAAATATAACGTTAGTTCATCGAAAATTATGGGAGAATCGAATCGGAAACTAAAGGCACACTTTAATTCTAGCGATACGATATTTTAATACTTATTCTAATCAAACGACATTTATTCGATTATATAACGCGATTTACACTCGTTACAATCTATATTATTCTTCTATTTTCTTTATTATTTTTTCACTTGTTTCTTTTTCTCTAATTCTTAGAGGGTTTGCCCTAGAATATTAATAAACGCTTGATTTATCCATCTCTTTAACATTGATGTACGAAATATTCTCAAATGAGATGTGATTCCGCCGCAGTTTGATTCTCGAACGGAGCGCGACGCGCATGCATACCAATCGGATGGAATTCACGATACATCTACACAATATTGTCTACGTCAATACGTCGTCTACGTAACAGCAGAACTCTGATTGCATAACTGCAAAGCAAGTAACTTGTATGTCGATGACATAAAATAATATGATGATATAATAATGTATATAACTGGCAGTACAAGTTGTAAAATATTAATTGACTTACGCAATGTATATAATAATCATTAATTTCACTTTAATAATCAGTTACTTTTTTGAGAGGTTACCTTTTAATCTCTTGATTATGAATATTATTAATATAACTGTTAATGTTGACAGTTAAATTGATTGTGGTGTATTTATTTGTCCAGAAAAAAACTTTATTTAAATTAATATTATTTGATCATTAAATTTTAAAGTTTGAAGAGATGTGGCATAAATGGCATATTTAATGTTTATTAAGGAAATATTTTTCTTTCCTAAATTCATTGACGAATCTGTTAACAATAAAATTATAGAAATTTATATTTTATGTCACACAGTTGAATAATCAGGTTTATATCCAAGATTTAATTTCGACTTTGACAAAGAAAAGACAATAATTTTGTAATAAAAATGTAAATAAAAATAAAAATGTAAATAAATCCTGATATAACGTCAACGCAGCATCGTAGAGATCTATTTTAATATAATTCAAATACACCATCGATTATATATATCTTTATATATCTATATAAGCGGTTTACGCTATTTAGAATAGTTAATTGTGCACGAATAGTTAATCCATTATTATAATTTCAGTATTTAATTAAATTACTAACGTTCAATATCTACAAAATTCATATAATAAAGTTGACTTTATTTTTCAAAAGTTTCAGGACTTTGTCTTATGTCCATTTAATTAAGTGCAAAAATTATCTGTTATACATAGTTTTACTTAATTTAAATGTATCCATTCAATAAGTTTATCATGGCCGGTAATCTCTCCGGTCTCTCTTATAAAATCGGAATTTTCATAGCTTTTATATCTATTTGCATAATTTAATGGAACATTATATTATATATCCTGGCTAGTCATTGCTTTGGTATGTGTATGTTAATGTAATCACTACAAGTTTTTTCAGAAATTCATCTTGTTACAAATTGTACATAAACACAGTTATCGAGGAAATCCCGATTGCTTCCAGCAGCTAGTAAGGCTTAATTAATTGCAAGATGTATATTCATTAATACTTCTGTTTGTTCTTGTTAACCTGAATTTAAATAATTGCCAACTTATAGCTTCCCCTTTCGATCTACACGAGCTGCGTTAATAAAATTGTCACGTTTGAGTGAATCAGCCTCTCAAGACTCGGCGATGAGATTCTTTTCCTTACGCTCCATTCAAAATGTTTTTACATTATTGACGAACGAATTGATAATGTGCACATTTATACATATCAATCCGCAGGTTTATCGCACGAAAATGAATGAATTGATCGATTGACGAAAGCCTCGAACACTAGAGAAAAATGTTTGCGATAGTATTTGTCAATTAAAAGTGCATCATGTTAACGGTTATGTGACCGATATGATGCACCCGGAAGATCAAAGTTTTAGCGAATCAGGGGAGTTCGCGACGCAAATGCATAATTCATGAGCGAAACACAATTTAACTTTTAAATTCCACGTTCTCGCCACTGCCTTCCCGCCTTCCTCCCTTCCGTCTGCCCTATCCTTCGTCGCGCTTTAATTATCGGCTATCTGGTAATTACGGACGACACTTTCTTTTTGGTCGCCGATACCGCCCGGAATTCATCGCGGTCTTATATTAATTTGAGTTCCTATCTGTCGGCTCCGAGTGCCCTGATAACCCAAAATCATCCCCAAAAATGCAAATGAGGCAAAGCGAAATGTTTTTTCGAATAGTTTTTTATTCATTTTATTGGAAAATCTATATGAGAACCATCGACGCTTAGCCGTACGAACGATCGTTCTCATAATCATATTCAAAGCTTTGAATTAAAAAAATGTTATTATAAAAAAATGTACGAGCTCTAAAAATTTTTATATCTTTTAAAACCGAAATCATTTAAGTTGAAAAATAAAATAGATAGAAAATTTGTATTTTTTATTAAATAATATTTTACAATGTAATTAATTCTTATCTAATTCTTTCGTAAAATATAATTGAAAAATTACACAAAATAAATAAATAAAAAATTTTATATAAATAAAACATGAAACACAAATCTTATTTTTCAATTTTTTTATTTTCATCAATGATCATATAATCTTATTGTCACGAAATTTTATTTAATCAAATAGTTACAGATTAATTCATTATATCAAGACTAGGGAAAAAACTAGAGTTTTGAGATGGACAGGGAGAATTCATTATATCAAGACAAAAATGGTCGTGGCATTTCCATAAAAATGTATTTCTTTTGAATCTCCATATAAGTACGTCGCGAAAGTTCTTTCAATGTAGATAAATGGAAAATTTAACATTATGAGTTCTGCTGCTGTAATTTCTCAACTGCTGGCAACAAAACAAATATTGACATATATTAAAAAGTCTTTTCCTGGAGTTGATAGACGCCCATCATTTATTATGAACAGAGAAGTTTTATCTCGAGAATGAAGCGAGGCAAAACATTCTTTTGAAGTACAGAACTGTTGGGAACTATTTTGTGTAAATAATTTGTGATGACCATCTATCACGAAGAAGTTCTAAACAGTTTTACCAGACGTCTGAAAAACGAAAACTGACAAACATCATAGAAACTCACAGTAATGGGCATTGTGCTAATTTTAATGAATCATGATAGGTATTAGAAAATTTCTTCTCTACCTCCTTTATCAATATTATAAACATGTATATTATGTACATAGAGAAATCACAGCATGTATATATATTATATATATATAATATATAGAGGTACGTCCATCTACAAATAGATGGATTTAAATGTGAGCATTTGGATATTATACAATTATATATTAATGCTTATTAAAAATGTCAAAAGTGTATATTTTAGTCGTTTCTCGCAGCTGCTAAAAAACTTGCACATGGAAATAAAAATATAGAAATAAATTTCATTCTCTCGGACGTTGACGGGTCAGACCGGAATGGAGAGTGAAGCGCAGCACCCTCAAGAAGGCAAGGAGGAGGGAGAACGGATGGTTGCAATCGCGAGATATCCCGGTTTAAGCTCGAAATTAAGCCGAACCGAGCAATCCGAGTCGTCCTACCGAGGAATTCTCCTCCGTAGTTAGGTATGCAAAGCAGGAAGCAAGGCAAGAGGGAGCCTGTCCAGGCCCAATCAGAGAATATAGCCAACGGCAGTTGTATGCACATGGAGGTGCATTCGCGCATTACGCATACACATATGGATTCACACGTGCAAAAACACACACATACACACACACACACATGCGCGCGCGCGCACGCACACGCACGCACGCACGTGTATCAGACACACAGTGCAATGTCACTATGCATTCACAAGCATGTAACACACTTATTCCGGCCAGATCACAATGAATGAATGAATGCATATACGTATCCGGGCCAGTTGTGGAAATTCAAATACCACCTTTTGAATTATAGCCATCGGATTATCTTCCAATCACTCTGGATAATGCATTAAGGTGGCACAGCACAATTTGCGTTCCGTTTAAAAGTAAATACATATTCAATGTTGCATGCGAGCTCACTCATCTTTGTTCGCTGAATCAAAAGTTCTGAAAATTGATTACTCAATATCAAGTTATCTTCGAATGTTAGAATGAGCATAGATTGAATTAAATCTATGATTATAGATCTATGACACGTCTTAGAATTATAGATAATTATAGATGTGACATGTCAAAGAAACTTCCCAAATCCACTCACACATGAGCTATATGCGATTCATTAAACAATTTTTCCTCCCTTAGAAAAAGGTAATTTTTAAAGATATTTCCTACGCAGTGATTGATTAACAATGAATGATTAACAAATGTATTATTCTATTATATTATACATATATAATATATAAATGTATTATTCAAATGTATTATTATTTGAATTTATTTTCAGATATTAAATACTATTTAATATATTAATATTTGGAATATCTACAGAACTATAATATTTCTATACAAAATATGTGATATATAAATTTCAGAAATGAGAAATTTTCCATAACAATTAGTGTCTCATAATATTCTCGCAACAGAAATTTGTTTTCGAGCCAGCAATTGTTAATCAGCTACGTTATGTGGGTAATCAGCAATGTATATACACAAAAGTAGGATATAGACATGAATTATATGTGTATATACATTTGCCGCAGCGAAATGATAACACACAACAATTTCCGGCGATGTTAATGCGCTCGGTCATTCGTGTCGCTATCAATCCAGTTCTCGGCGAGTAGGAATTTAATCAACCAATTAACGATGGCCTACTAATTAATTAATTACAGGGCAAATTTGTGATAAACTATAGTACCGTAGAAATTTGTTGTATTTATAAGTGGGAAGAAAAATAATTAAGCCAACGTCTATTACTAACATTAATACTGGATCGTGTATATTATTATATTTACTCAGTGTTATTTTAAGATGTAATGATTCCGTCACTTTGCACATCTATTTACGTATTAATGATCTCGAGATTGTGTAATCCATTGGAAACCAGCGGAAGCGAGCCAGGAAAGAATATTTTATATTGAATATCTTAATCAATATCTGATAATTCACATGAACATTCCGCAGTATAATTTATCAATTGCGACTAATAGCTTTATTGCCAAGATTATGCATGGTGCGTGTGTTGCATATCTCTAACAACATAGAGGTAATAACAGGAACCGTTAAGAAATAATAATCAGATAATCTATGTACACACATATAATATTCATTATAAAAACTGCTGATCGAGTAATAATTTTGCACTTTGCTTAAGCGACAGATTAACGGTGTCTCTTGATTTCCTTAATTTAAAATTATAAGTAAAATTTCATACTTTATAGATACAACATTTTAATGTCGCAAGTTAATATGTATTAATGTATAAAAATAACAGAAAAATAAAAATCTGTAAGATTAATCGAAAAAAATCGAGGTCTAGCCTGTAAAAGCTTTATCGTGTCTACTTAATGCTAATTTATCGTCTATCGAATGCATATCGTTTATCGATTTCGATCAACGCGACATGCTTTCCACACGTGAGAGAAACCTGGAATTTGCATATCTAATCGTCAGCTTATTTACATGTCGTTCGTTATCGCGGAGAATCCACAGTGGAGGAAGCTCAAAGTTAATTCGAACTAAAAGTACAACCGGAAGCGGCTGCTTGACAGTGGTTATGTCCGCTCGCGTCTCTTCATCCTCAAGTTTAACGACGCATCAAATTCCGCTCGCACCGGCGCGTCACGTCGCGTCGCGACGTCCAAGTATAAATACACTGGTCTACGCGTTTCAAGTTCAACGCACCCGCGGCCAATAATGCAACGCAGCGCATCATCCTTTCCGTAGTATGTAAAATATATTGTACATTAAAATACATCAGAGTATACATTAAAATATTCGTATACTTGTACGCGCAATAAATTTCGACGTTGCCATTCGCACTGTTTGGACAAAATAGTCATATAAGACGTACTTTATTTTCTTCTTCAATTTCGAATTTCTTTGATTTACTCAAGCCACAAGAATTTTCACAATTAAAAGCAAAACAATATCTGTATGATGAGAATGGTACGTCGATATGAGAACAATTATATTTTTTGAAAATGTTTTAAAAAATTTACCAAGCCATTTGGCGCATCCATTTCCATCATTTTGAATAGATAAAGTTGAAGTAAAATATCAATTTTGAATGTATTCTCTCAAAATTTCTGTAAAACGGTATAACAGTATTCGTGAAAAATTTTAACGCGTATATTATGTATATAAATCGATACAATGAAATCATATAAAGAGTCTCTATGTCTCTAAACATCTCTGTGCATTTTAAAATTTAAATAAAGATTTAGAAATATCTACATGGATTTTACAAGCTAATATCAGAGTCGATCGAGAGATTTAAGAACGGGGAAAGAGCTCAAAATGAACGGTCGGTTGATCGCGAAAATCTGGGCGGAAACCGTGGCAACACGGCGCTCCATGGATGCTGTAATATCGCATTGTAATGTTGCGCGCTCTCCGGCTCTCTTGCATTAAACATGAGCTATATATCGGCATTGTGTTCTATACATAGACCCAGGCTAAATTTACATTATGTTTATGTGGCTAGTAATTGAACAGGACGTGTCAGAGTTGACATGCGAGAGCTGCGCAGCGTAGTCCCCGTGAGATTCGAGAACAAGGCCTCGTCGTCCTCGTCATCGTCGTCATCGTCGTCATCGTCGTCGGGCCATTAAACGATTCTATCCAAAATATTGTGCGCAATCTTGGCACGTTTCATGACAAAAATAGAATTATATCTTTATTACAACGAAAATTGAATCACGACGTTGAAGTATCGAAGAAGTAAAATGCGGCATTACTTAACGTTTTATAACATTGTCTTTTAAATTAAATATCAGAACACCAATGACATAATGATTTCCATCTGCATTTTTAATCATTTAATCATGTGAAAAATTTAATCGCTGTAAAATTTAATTTATTTTTCAAACACGAAGTATTTCTCGATTTTTTAGCAAATCTGCGAATCTGGCAAATGTCAGTTTGAGTTTTGATATGTCCAATTTAATTTATCATCATTTTGATTTTTGAACTTTTTATCAATGTTTGAACATATTCGAACCAAAAAAAAACTTTCATTTTGTTTAAAAATTTCTTGATTAAATATTCTTGCGTGTTTGTAACATTCGAAATTAAATTCGAACAAAAGAGATTGAAACTTGTACTCGAAAAATGGGAAACTAAAAAAATATCTTTTATAGCCGTTTTTATCTAGTGTTTCAAATACTTTCGAAACTGTTGAATAAATCGCTACAACTCCACGCAAATAACCTATTCATCGTATACGTATCTGGTCTCTGAACTAAATCTATGGTCGGTATTCAATAGTATTTACATTTTAAATTCTTCTAAGTACAGTCTTAAGTTATCACGAACTAATCAAAAAGAACTGTATTAGCATCTTAAAACATTACTAAAGACAATGTTCTTCAATCTTAAAATAAGAACGGATTATGAATACCGCTTTATAATCTGTCAGTGTTTAGGATATACGGAAAAAATCTACAAATTGCTATTATATGCCACGAATTGTTTGCAAAGTCAGAAATTTATAAGAAGTGAACTTTGCAAGTATAAAAGGATCATAATTCATACAGTTCGGACAAATACATTAAGATACTTGCGAGACGTCTGAAGTATTATATTATAATGTAGTTCGACGATACGAATTACAAAGAGGATATTAAGAAATGCAATACATCACGCTCTAATTGAAACCATTGTGATATTTAGTGAACATGAGATCCTGACACTTGCGTCAGTAATTTAAATCAAAAGTTTATGGACGTAAGAATTATTGGTACTTGGTATTTTTGAAAAGCAATTAATGAGATCAATAAGAGAGACTGCTATTTTGACGTCAAAAACTAAAACGAAAGCGATGAATAAAATAAATCAATAACAATTTATCCTCGTAAGTGGTCCATAAGAAAAATGCAAATTGTATACAGATTACATGCTCCTTGTGTTCCTTGTGCAAGTCAGATTGGTTTCATATCCAAACGACCATGTCTGTTCTGAAGATGAACCCGGATCTACAAGTTTACTCACGCCGCGCATCGTGTAATACTTCAAACTCTGGCTACATCACGTTTCTCTGCCGCTCTCATTTGTAAATGTTACCTACACATTCTAACAACGCGCAATAATCGTTCGACGTGCAATCGCAGTTTATGCCCGTGTATCGATTTATAATTACGCCCGAGTGTCGCTGGCATCCGAGCTACTTAGCGGACAATAACGCATTAATTGCCGGTTAAATAAATCGATCCTCTTAAACGATTACGCGCATCCACTGCTCGTATACGATATCCTCTCGTACCAGTATATGCGGATAAAACGCGGAAAATGATGATGGTCATAAGCGCTTCTTCATTAGGGCTTATACGAACGTAAATGCGCGTAAGCATATACAAGGGAGATAAGCGAGTGCAATAAATGAATAACGGATTAGTTTCAGCGATGGATAAAGCGATACGGCGCCGGTACACGCATCGGTGTGTATATAAAATAAACTATGTGTGATAAATGAACAGTCGGTTAATATTAAACTTTAGCGCGCAGCCGCTGAATCGTATTTATAATTGACGAGTCCGCGGCCGTTACTCACCGCTTATTCTTGCCTGGTTTATCCATGCGCATACACGCGCGTGTATTCGCGCGTAACACGCTCACGCGATAACGAACGAATCAATAATATTTTTTTTTTCACGTCAAAATATTCGACAAAAACGGTGCGAAAATAAACCGTCCTCCAGCGAATGTCGATCGCTGTGACGTGTTTAACACGACGTTAATTGAATTGTCCGCGATACGGCAATTAGTGATAATAACCGTGTTACTCAAGACGCGACTTTATGCACCCGATCAAAATTTCAATAGACAATTTAATTAATTATCAATTAGCGCGGCAACGCGAACGTTACACAACCCGTGCCCCTTTAATACCAAAATGATGGAGTGGATAGCGTTTTGTTTGACATTGATTGAACCATCGGCTGAGGAATTACGAATGGTAACACGGTGTAATCCATGAAATTTAGATATTTATCGAGGAAACAAGGATTTATCAATTGAAAGAGATTAATTAATGTAATTTGAAAGAGAGAATGGATCTGTGATAAGGGAGAAAATGTTGGATCGACTCCGGATAACCACGTATCCGTGCTTACCGGTCAATCTGGCCCCATGATCCGTTCTCCGCTGCTGATCCGCTGCGGATTTTCTAAGAAGAACCGAACGGCGCCGGGATCGACCGAGGGGTCCCGGCTGGTCTCGCACGAAGGGCCCCACGGGTCCCACGGGCCCCACGGCAAGCCGGCTTCCGCTTCGCTCGGCGCGCTGGGCTCTCGCCGTTCCATTATTCTCGTCCTCTCCATCCTTTTCTCCCTTCCCCTCCGCAAGTACGTTGTACCTTGTGATTTCGTAGCGGTTGGGGCCTACCGATCCGCCACGCATTCAGTCGGCGTTTCGCGCGAAGCGCAAGTGCGCGCACGCATGTACGTACGCACGCACGCATACACGCGCGAGCGGATAAAAGGAATCCCGAAGTAAGGATGTGACAGCTGCGACCCGCTCCTGGAGGCCCGTCGTGCGTCCGTACCGTCGCCCTTCACGCCGTGTGTGGGCAACCGACACCCGGGAGAAAAAAGGAGAATAAAAAAGAAGAAAAAGAAGAGAACGCGCGGAGAAGTGTCGCGACTAGTGATTCGAGATATGAGAGACATCGTGTTCAAAGCGTACTGTGAGAGAGTTGATCATCGTTGATCCTTATAAATCGAGTTTATCTCATTTCCGCGAGATCGATAAAACGCACACGCTGGCGAAAGGATATCATATCAAGCATGCTCAGTGAAATCAGTTTCATAGACGATTGAGGGCGAGCGATGTCATCGATTAGCTGCATGCCGGATGGATGTTACGTCTTAGTTGGTGATTTGAATTATTATGAAAAAAATAATTGAAAGAAAATCGGAAGATTTCTTTTAAGGAAAATAGGAGCAATAATGAATTTGTATTAAAAAGTTTCAAACTTATATCATCAAATTGCCTTTTGGTTAAATAGTTGGCCTATTTTTATATTTTTATTGTCGAAAATTTATTAAATGATTCTTTTGCATAAAAATAAAAAGTTTTTTCGGAATTGAAAATCCAAAATATATTTTATTAGAACATTCGTGTATAAAATTCGTATTAATTAACGATAAAAGAAAGATTGTTCTACTATACACAAACTCATAATGAAATTGGTTGGAGAAAACGACCGGTTTCGACACGGTCCTCCGGTTTTTACTACCATCACAACTCTTTCACTTACCTCTTCTTCCGATATACATACCGCAGCATAAATCAAAGGTTCTTTTTACTCCATTCCATTTTTTATTATGCGCGAGAAGAAAGATCGTTTTTAATAGAAGGGATTAAAATAGGACGTATTAAGCTAGAGAAAAAGAATTCCAATAAATCATGCGTTCGTGTTAAAAATGGAGATCTTTACTGAAGTGCTCGTCAATCGATATTCGTCAGTCGAAAATTACGCTTTCACAAAACAGAGCGTTTAATGAAATCTTGGTGGAGAAGCCACCGTTGCACTTGAGAAGTAATATCAAACTTACTATCAAACTCGTTTGTTACCGAACATCCTGTACATATATATGTACTTCTATTAGTGATACATGAAAGTAGCAATTTATAGGTCGTAATTTACGGGTACTTGGCGTTTAAAGCTGCACTCGAGGATCTGGGGAAGTTTCAAGCGCTTAAGAGTTTCCTTCTCTAACATACCACCTTCTTTGAGATATTTGTCGAACGTTCAAATGCACTCGATGAAATGGATCTCTTTGCAGGTCGTAAACGTCACCGTGGTCGCCATTCTTTCCTCAAGTTTGCTCGTAGTACTTGAATTTCTCTTTAATGGGAAGGAATGGCTATCTTTTTCAAACATTGTCAATCCGTCATTGTCAGTATCCAATTACCGCTTGTGTCAAAATGATTTTATATCAAATCTTGATTTCTGGATTCCGTATAGCAGATATAACTAAAAAAAAATCACTTTTTCTAATTGACGAAATTTTTTAAAGAGAATTATAAGCCTTCAATGAAGTAAAATTTTTGAATGTTTCTTTTCTATTTAAAATTAGTAATTTTTTTTTAAGAACTTAACCAAATAAAGCAAAATAATTATATATATAAAAAGATATACTAATTTAATTTATAATCGTGATGAGATTAATTTTTTTTATTTCAGAAATATTAAATCCCGCTATAAAAAATTTGACGCACTTGACGCAAAATAATTACATTTATTATATTTATAATAATAATACTCTTCCTCCTCTTCTCCCTCCCCCTCCCCCCCCTCCCCCTCCTCTCTCTCTCTCTCTCTCTTTCTCCTGGTGAAGGATATAATTTACCTTACCGGGATATAAATCGCACTGTGCAAAACAATGTCGCACGACTTCGCAATAACCAGGACGCCGTATCCCCGAGCGGACTTTAATGCATACGTAATTTAATCGTGCATCACTGGAGTCCTGGGGTTTGTGGAAAGGACAGTTTTCTGTTGTTTGCGATTCGCTTGTTGTTATTCTCGCGTGCAGTCGCGAGAAATCCAGTTTTCGCAATAAACTCACATCACACATTCGTGCATCGCGTCGCGTCGTGTCGACTACTTCTTTCCCCTTGCCGAGTGGCAACTTCTGTTGCATCGCTCTGTCCCATTTCCTTTTGTATACCATCGACCTCGTTTTCTCTTTCATCTTCTTGGTGAGCGAATGACAAATTCAGAAGCGGGCTCGGCCCGGTTCGTCCACAGCGAAAAGAGAACTCTTAAGCAAGATCATCCCTCTTGTATCCTCGTCAGAAGTCTTGTCGAAAATGCACGCTGTAAATTCTCTCACGCGTCGTTACGCGAAGGAAAACATGGGAATAAACGTGAAAATTCGTAATGGTTTATGTTACAAGTGAACATTAATAGCTCTTTCGTCGTGCTACGAGAGTGAATAGTATCATTTTACGATCTTCGTGAAAAAAAAACTATCTGGGGAATATTATTCTTTGTAGACTGGATGGTCTGTTATATCGCCGGCATTCGTAATCGATCCGTTCCAAACGTGCGAATGTTTCCTCGTGACGTTTCACGCAACTATGAGTGTGTAGTCATTTTTAAAGTTATATTTGAATATTATCGAATATCATGTTACATATATCGTACCTTCCGCTAATATTTTTATGGAATATTTATTTAACATACTTCTATACATTATCTGTGTCTTTTATTAAAAAGAACGTTTTTGTAATTCTCGAATATTTCATATGAGAAAACCTTTGATAATACATTTTTTTCTTTCTACGTTTTATCGCAGAATATTCTTTTCTATATTAATAATTGAAAGTTGTAATTGTAAAAATCGAATATCTGATAACTTTCTTTTAAAACGTAACATGAAAATTGCCATTAGATCCGAGCTACTAAATAATTCTCAATTCTCTTTTTCTGTAGCATGAAAAAATAAACAGATGACTCACTATGAGTGCCGAATGAAGCGTGAAAAAATAAACGGTTTAAGAGATTACGCTAGTCTCTTAACTCCGTGAAAGCATTTCGTAGATTTTTTACCACGAATAATAGAGTTTTATATTTCATGATTATATAAATTTTCTATAAAAATACGATCGAAATAATATTGCAAGCCTAATTACATTTTTATAAATGCAACAGAAATAACTTATATGAAAATTATTTAACGCAATGATTTAAGGTTTGAATTATAATTAATTATACATATATTACTAGACAAAACTCTATACAAAATAAAACTATAATAATAAATTTCATGTAAAATATGAATGATTTCATACACTGGAAAAAATGTCTGGTTACATTAATTGGAATTCTACAAAGATTAATTATAAATTCACCACAGAGGTTAATTATAAATCAGACATTTATAGTTAAATCTATCAAAGATTCTAATTGAGATAATCAGAAATTTAATCATCAGAATTCTGATTGATATGATCAGAATGCGTGTATTTGTTTGTACTTCTTGTTGATACATCCAGAACATTTTTCTCAGTGTATATACATTTTTACAAAAAATAGAAAAATTATTTTACCGTTTAAAATTTCTTTTAAAAATACTTTTTAAATAATTAAAGTTGATTATATATAAGTTTTTCTTCAAATATTTATTGTATATGCAAAAGCGAAGATTTATTGCTTGTAAGTTGTAGACATTAGTTAACTTAGTTTTAATTATTATAAAAATTTGTTTTATATATTTTAAAACAAGAATAGTGACACGCATAACTTGATCGTGTATAACTCTCGTGGCTTTTGGAAAATCAATCTCAACATGATACTTATCATTCGAGCACTCAAGCCTAAGCTGTTGGTCAAGCAAGTAGCCTCTTCAGAATGTATTCAACGCGACTATCTTCCTTCTGCGTCTCTTCATGCGTTTACTACAAGAGAACCGCGGGAGCTGACAGCTGAATCGTTTGACCCATTTCCTCTTCGTCGTTTCGCAATGCATTGCTAACATAACGGCCTTTTGTACACCTCGTATTGCTCTAGCATGTCCCACTTGCAACGTCGGAAATCGGCTGGATGCGGTTATGCTTCCTTCCGTTTTCCATCGTCGATCTCTATACCTGACTTATACATGCATCAAAGATATCACGAGAACTCGAATTTTCTTTTTCTGAAATTTTGATCTCCTGTAGAGCCTTTCGTGAAAGAGTAAAGATTACTAATGTTTAGAAGAAATTTTTAAACATATAAATATAGATGTATGTTATGTATCAATTGATAATTACAAAGAGAAATATTTTCTTGTCATGCAATAAACAATAGCTAAATGAAATAAAATTCCTTCTATAATTAATAACGAACGTAACAGTATATTTATTGCTAACGCTCGATAAGCAAGAATCATGTGGGCGTGGATTTTTCCTTGGAAAAATGTATACGATGACTTTCACATGAAATTTTTGGTCGCCGCTTTTTTAACACAAATAATTCATAAGAATCTTTATTCCATACTTTGTACTTAGTATATAAAGAATATTTTCTCTTATTATTTACATGTTTACATGTTTATAGTTATAAAAATATAACAGATAATACAATCAAACGCTTCTAATAAAGATATTTTAAAAATATTTTTTTCAAATATAGACACATCAAATGATAAACGATTGCAGAGTTAATATTGAAAAATTGATCAGGATCATGTATAAAATAAAAATTTTTTAAATATTTGTTAATTATTAAAATCATTAATATTAAAATTAATTAAATATAAATATTAAAATCATTAATATTAAAATCATTAAAATACATCATAATTAAAAATCTTTTTTATATTATCTAATATTAATTAGATTATCAATAAATTTTTGCATTAAGATTACAGGATTTAATAATAGCTCCTTTTCAAATTTTTATCTTTTTTAGCACGTTAAGGACTTCGTAAAAGATTAAACACTGTTTTTCAATTACGTCAAATTGGCAGCGACGTGAGCAACGCGATTTCACGGCTCATCGGTCTCATTAATTAAAAACACGCTCCAGGAAGATATTATAAGATCTTAATTTGAGATTTTCATACATAGTGCATTGAAGACATGTTCATTAATATAACCCGCGAGATCCGTATGGAAGGTGCGAATTCGAGTAAGAGAGGTTGTATTTCTTGGCGTATCTAACCTGTGCTTACATTGGATTACGCCGAATTGTACAGCGTTACGAAGCGCGCACGAGAATCCTACATGCGCATTGGTCCTCGTATTTAGGCGAATTAACGTGGTGCCGCAGGGCAACGAGAATTCTCCATTATACACGCTGAGGTCGAGGAACTTCCGTAAAATGGAGACGTGTTAATATTTGCGTGCATATACCGGATCACACGATTACGTTACTCAGCAAACAGTCTCGTGAATAATGACCGTCGTATCTTGATGCTCACGGTAATCTACACATTTCGGGAACATTGAAACTCGGCTCGTCCGTCACTTTTAGTCCGATTTCCTTTTGTCCTGAAGAATTTTAGAATCTCGAATCGGCTCTTTGAATCATACGCCACTTCAACTTTTAAAAGAAAAGAACTAAATTTGAAGTTTACGTCGTCGTTAAATTCTTCTCTCGCCTTTCACAACTCTGAACATTCGATGGCTAAGATATACAAAAAAAGATGATCTATTTTTGTATCCTAACTCATGGTGATCAGTATAAAAGTAGATGATCTTTTCGCAAGAGGAAAAAAAGAGAGAAGTTGTTCGCTAATATCTTCTGTGAAGGAAGATTCTTGATTGAGATAATTTATGAACTCATTGGATAAAATATTCGATTCATTTTATTAATTAATTTTCTTTATTATAATAATTAAGTTTCAGACTCCAAGCTACTCCAAGTACAGAAAAAAATCAAATTCTTGA
>NW_012130082.1:2612673-2613943 GCF_000143395.1 Atta cephalotes
GAGAGAGAGAGAGAGTTTTTTTCACACAACACACATTATTACTTCTGATTCAAGCATGCATAATCTAAGCATGACACAGACATATCCGTATTGGAAAAATATAAGCTATCATATTGACGAGGATAAATTGTAGTTGTCAACTAATTATTCGGATTGCGTAGGTGGTGCAACCACACCTCGGAGACACGTAAGAATTGTGACTCGTATCATTATGAATATGTTTTGCCGAGTCACTTATGCCGCTGCGGTGCTCAGCTCGATCTGCTATATCCAGAGGCGGAACAGAGAGGAAGGGTGCATGGAGAAGTGAATCAGACGAGAGAAACTCATAAGGGAATAAGACAGAGGAAAGAAAAGAGCGAGATAGAAATCGTCGAAGAGAGGAGAAGTCGACGAGATTTCGTCTTTCCCGTCTCTTTTTCTTTCTTCTTACGGCGTAAGTCAGTGCTATTTCTGGCTTCATTCTTTTTTTTCCTTTTCGTCTTTCTTCCTCTTTCTCCCTTTTCCTCTTTTTCTCTTTCACTGTTATCGTATACGTATTTGCATATACAAACTGATTCTACGGAACGCATTTTTCCAGGAAAGTGTAAACTTTTTCCAGTTTTTCATGTATTTGGTCCCACATTTCTGAAATTGTCTGAAAATCTTGTTGAACAAAATATAAAAATGTAAGAACCGGGAAGTTTGTTTTAATCATATAACTTTTAGTTTAAAGAAGTCATATTTACATTTTTGACATGTTCTTTGAGATATATTTATGTTGTAAAATAGTTTGAGAAATTAAAAGACGTGTAAGAATTTATACAAACAATTCATTATTATTGCGCACTAATTATCGCAACAACTCCTATTTCCCCTGTCGTTCTTGTCTTTAATTTGTTATATAAACAAGTTATATTTTAACATTTTTTGGGACAAATAGTATGGCTAAATATTGAAAAATAATACACCAAATGAATCTAACTGCTTATATTTGATGTAAAAATGTATCCTTTAGTAGTTCGAATCATTTGCTTAAGCAGCTATGGACCTACCGAAATATGGCTCGCATGTGCATATAAAGGCTGATCATTCCTCTTTTGCGCATAGCAGCCGAGAGAGACAAAGGAGTTGGCTGTTGGATCCCGACATTTTCCTTCTCTCTTCGCCCCCCTCCTCTCTCTCTCTCTCTNTCATCNTCTCTNTNTCTACGTACTACGTACTACTACTACTACGTTACGTACTACGTACTTACTACGTTCTACTACTACTACGTACTTACTTACGTACG
>NW_012130082.1:2614109-2621855 GCF_000143395.1 Atta cephalotes
GTGTAGTACTAAGTAAGTACGTAGTACTACTTTTTCCTTTCGTTCGTCGTACGTACGACGACGACGAGAGAGAGAGTAGTGTCGTGTCGTACTCTCTCTCTCTCTCCTCCTCCCTCCTCCTCTCTCTCTCTCTCTCTCTCTCTCTCTCTCTCTCTCTCTCTCTCTCAGGCCGTTCCCTTCGTCTCCTTTGAGTATTCCACGAAGTTCGCATACTCTAACCTCGGCGTCGTTGGAATCTTAATTACGTTACAGTCCATTCATGGCAGCTTATGTCCCGACAACGTCATCACGTCTAGTCGCGACGTATCGACCGATTAATCGCAAGAGCGTTGAAATGTCTCTTTTAAAAGTAACTTTGGAATAAAAAAAGAACAGAATTTCGAAAGATTACGATCTTGTCCGGGAATAGAAAAGTGGTGAAAATAATGTGATGATTAAAATAGATTCTCATCTCAATTCTCAAATATAGATACGTTTTTATTGCGTCGTAATGTAGCAGGATTTTATTTTCTCGATATATTATTTCTTGATTTATTTTTCGGTTGTCAATTGTCAGCTATAAATTATCGACATTCTTCGATTCTTTAAGAAAGAATTGGCAAATATCTCTACAGCACAATGTGACGAATGCGATTTACCTTTGTCTGAATTTCACTGAAGAGCGCGTTGCAGACTGCCCGGATTACGTTCTTCTTTTCAGCTCATCAAACGAAAGGTTCCCTCGCCGATTCGACAACGTATATACAGCGTATATACATCATGATCCTTCGAGATGTTTCTACTCCGATATCCGATTAAACGTCACTTGTCGTTAAAAAGAGTTTTAGATGCTTTCAATCCTGTCGGTGTACAAGTCTGCATCTCGAAACGTGAATATTGTTCCTCAATAAATTGAAACAAAGACTGGTTTTGATTTATTAAATTCTACTAGAAATAATATCGATAAGAGAAAGAGAGAGAGAGAGAGATTTCTTTAGTTGAATGTGACATATTTACACAACATGTTTTCCTCAAAAAGTGTCTTTGTCGAGAATTTTTTAATCTAACAATAAAATCCAATGTGCGAGAGGCAAACAAAAACGTATGAAAATTAAATGAGACAACAAAAGAAGCAATCAAGTAAAGAATAACAAGTTCTGGAAGTATCGATTAAAAAGAAGTCGTTTTACTCGCCGTCGTTTTACCAATGTTTCTTGTTTCACACGTAATTATTTTTTGGCTATTTTGAGTTCTCCTTTCATATGACATTAAACTTCGATGGTATATAACGTGCGCTATGATTGCAGCGTAGAGTCGTTAACAAGAGCAAGCTTCGCTTCATTTTGAGCGCGCCGGCGATTTTTGCTTTACGTCTTCCGCGTTTTTGTCGATGCTCTTTCACAAATATATACATGTATATACGTGTAAAATGCATACATAGCAGAAACGAACCAAATCCAGGGTAACGGGGAAATGTTAGGGATTTTAATGGAATTGAATGAAAAGTCAAATGATTCTCTCCCATGTCTATTCTTTGGGCGATAAACCCGTATCGTGGATCCGCTTACAGTCGGTTGCATCCTGCCATAGATGCACCGATAACTCGCCTCCCCTGCTTTTCCTTGTAGATGCGGTCAAGACCTCCTCAATAAATGGTCACTATCTTCATCTTATACGAGGCAACACAGCCTGACCCACGCTCTTCACCATTAACATTCTTGTCTTTTGATAAAACTCTGTGATTCGGAGATATGTCAGCAAAGAAGCTTAAATCAACCTTTCTTTGCACATTCGTAGACTCTTCATCGTTTCAAATTACCTTTTTGTCGCCAGTTTAATTGAAATTTTTTTATTTCCATTTTTTGTTCCACTTTTATTAAATAAGTCATAAATGAAATAAATATCTTGACATAATTTTCAAAGATTAGACCGATAATCATTTGCAAAATAGATGTATACTGTATGAGATAATTATATCCAAGTGAATTTATTTAAATGATTAAATTTTAAAGTTCAATTAATTAAAATTAAATGAAATTAATTAAAATGAAATATAGAGAGTAATACACATTATATATTTTGACAGAAACTTTAGATATTTGGCTTACGCTCTCTTTTAATAAATGAACGTATATATGAGCAATGTGACAAAAGTTATTTGCGACTTTATAGTACCCCGTAGAATATCATGGTTTAATGTAATACGCGTATAATATCGTCGCATAATTCCATACTGTATTATCACCCTTACGACGGGAACAGTGCATGGGCAATTATATTATACCCATTTAATTAATTAGATGCACACAGTGCAGAGGATATAATGCAACCTCAGAATTCGCAAAAGCACTTGACGCAATTCGAGAATAGTAAGGTAAACGACTGGTATGGAACAATTATTAAGCGCAACGAGGCACAACGAAATTTCAAATTAAAGGAGTCATAACGTTAAAGTCGTATTATTTCATCGTTTTTTTTCATTACCGCTACATTGATCGCTTCACTTGTCCCTCTCTTTATGTTTCATTGACCGGCGACCATAATTTATTGCCTGGTCACCATCCGGTCTCATGTATCGTTCAAAAACGATTGGATTAAGTTCTACCGGGTTAAAGTGCCTCGTTTACGTTCATAAGTGGCTCTTCTGCTAATCTCAATTCTGAGTCATCGCTAACACAATTGCCTGAGCAAGCTGACAGCATACGTCGATGAAGACTTACGTTCATCATGTTGTGCAATTAGCCGGCTTTAATTGAGGCGTGGTTAATCATGATCGATGGCAAGCCACTTATCCTCTATCTACTCAGTACATGTACGTAGCTTTAACTACCGCTTCTGTTATATTCTTACGCATTGGAAGAAGAGCATGCTTTGAGAGGATTTTACATTTAAGCTATCTTACAATTCAATTAATTAATTTAGGTAAAACTCTCACAGAAATAAATTTTCTCGTCTACAATTACCGAGAAAAATACTTCTGATGATGAGATCTTCTGGGAAAATATTTGAAATCTAAAATGCCATGTTTAAACCATTGGAAAAAATACTTGATATCTCAATGTTTCTTACATTTATATTTATTTGTGAATTCTTTGACCAATGATCGATTCATTGGCAGTTTTATAAATGATGAAAGGAAAGAAATTATATTGCTGTCGGGAAAGATGCATACGCATATGATTAAACACACTGAAACTTTGCCTTTGCTTCTTTGCACTTTTAGCCACCATATATGGAGGCTTCCGCACACTTTCAGTGCCCACTCGAAAGCTCTTTTATCGCGATGCAAGGTGCATAGTTTGCACGATGCAACGTCGGACGTTTTATCGTCTCGTATCCGTATTCACCGTGCGTAAAGTCACGTATATCTTTAGCGCTGACCTGAGAATTTTTAAGAAAATGTAGACCTTATATCAGATTTGAGAACTAAACTCTAGATTAGATTTTTAATACTTAAATATATTTATAGTTGCATTTGCAACTATTGTATTATATTGTATTTAAATGTAAATCATATTTTTATTATTTATAAGAGCGCAGATTTATTCAATAATTTATTGCATTTTTTATTATTGTCTTTTACGATATAAGATTAAAAAAGTTGTAACTTATTACGTATTTTTTAATTAAAACTTTGATATGCAATAGTAAAACTTTTTTAAAAACTTGAAATTTATATATTAACATAAATTGAACTTTTTTTAATCGTGAGTTTAATTTGTTTGAATTCTTACGAAGAAAGTGAGACAAGTTGCTCTTGCACTAACATTCTAATCATACGAATTTTGCACGATTTTTAAAATTAAACACTCATTTTTGATGATTTTGACAATAATAAAAAATTTAAAAAACAGATTTTTTTTTAAAGTTGACGCACTTACTTAAAAAGTGACTTCTATCATAATTTGATTCGCCTGTAATACAAGTCGACCCTGTACACTTCACACTCGTTCAATGATACGATTTTACGACTTGGCGACAACATTTCTTACTTACGTGGTAGTTTTCTCACCTCTTTCTTCACTTTTTTTATAACACTGACACGGCAGTATTGACGACTTCGAGGGCTCTTAGGGACTCAAAAGTGTCTAGAAGCACCAATCAGAACAATTTTCAGCAAAACACTTCCTTGGATTTTATTGTCCAATGATTCTTACTTCAGTAACATAATTATTGTTGAGTAACTTATCTGAGAAATCCACACAATGTCTTCTGATGGATGGATAATTACTTAATCAACAATAATCGAGAAATTATTATGATGAATTATTCTGTATTAATCAGATGAGATAATTGATGTTCTGTTTTGTTATATATTTTTTACATAAAGCAAGAAGCCATTTATTTCTATTAAATTTATGATATAATTAAAGCTTTAGAATTTACCAAGTAAGGATTTGCCAAGAAAATTTGTCAGGATTTGCACCATCGCTGGTTCTGTAAGACAAACTAAGTTTGTTAAGGCTGATTACACTAATACCAGTTAGTTAATTTAAATAATTATAATAATTTTTGTATATGCATTTTTTAAGCAGCATTATTCATCAAAAAGGAATGAGATTTGATTAAATAACAATTGAGGTTAATTTCAAAACATCTTATATAAACTGAGTCTCAAATTAAATAGAAAAAACTGAGAGATATTGCTTTACGTGCGAATACATTTTATTTTTATTTATGAGAAACATCTATAATTATTTATAAGATTCATTTATTAATTATAAGTTACTTTGCTATAATTAAATCATTAATATTACCTAATTTATATCAGTAGTCTGCTTGTCAGTAATTCTTATTTAAATATTGTATATTTATTTAAACACTAATTCCAATCTTGAAGTTCGAGCTGTTTAGCAGTAAAGTAAGTGGAAATTATTTTCCCTTCACGTTGAGGAAACCAGTTTTTGAACTTTATTCCATTTTCCAGAATTTCCGGAAGTACACTTTAAGGGATGCGATTAAAAAAACTTGCTTTGTATATATACGAACGTATTGTACAATCTCCGCATTTTAAACGCGGGCACATGTTTTATGCCAAAAACCAGTTCTACAGCGTTGCCGCGATCTCGCATACAAAACGGACCCTACTACTTCCCGTTGCAGTTGTACATTGGTTAGTCATTTCCTCCATTCTTAGTACAGTGCCCTCCTGCCGTTTCGTTGTAGATACTCTATTAATATCTTTCGATTTCAGCAGATTCCTCGTTCTTCCTGGCATATCTGCCTATTGGAAATTCTGCAATTTCTATGCGCATTTAAAGTGTTCTAATATTCGTCTCTTTCCTTTGGAATATTAACGCAAAAATTTAAAAAGAATCGCTATGTACTTTTTGATTAATATCTGGAGTCGCAATGTAAGATCAAATTATAATCCAATTTCATCAATTGATTGTATTTAGCGTTATATTAATTTTAATTAAATTATGACTACGTCATAACTAAATTTGTAGTTGAAAATTATGTAATATCAAACACGATTTATTTTAAGCTTTAATTAAATTTAATAAACTAATATTATAATATTTAATACAATAATTAAATTAGAGAAATATAATATTTGACAATAATTATATATTATAATATTTTACTATTTACGATTATTCCCCTCTGTTTTTTCGGTTAGAAAAATCAAAAAAAAATACGAGTTTCTTCTAAATTTTTCTTTTTCGTATAAATACGTTTCAATCGCATTTTATCAACGACTCTCTCGCGTAAAGCGTTTTTTATCCGTTGCCCTGCAGTCTGTCGGTCTCGATTCTGTTCTCGTCGTGCGGCAGGGCTTATCTAGAGTCGGTGTTGGTTGACACTGCGTTAGTATTGCCGCACGGCCGCGTTATACGTGCTCTTTCGTTAGTACGGCTCAGTTCGCTCGCGCCTTGCCAGCGTGCGCGTAGGCTTCTCTCTCTCTTGAGCTGTGCGGTGTTCACCGCGCCGTACTTCCCTGACATTTTCCTCTCCGGCGAACCGAAGCCGCTTAACCCGGGACCACGACGACCGATTGCAACCGTCCGCGAAATTCCGATCAAAATGCTTCGATCAGCGTGAAAATGTGAGAAACATATATATATACTCCTAGGCAAGAAGAAGATCGTTCCTGTATAAGAAAGTCTGCCGGATGTCGGCGAACTAACTGCGGTCTCGAAGTAGAAAAGAAGAAGTATAGAAATCGATAACGCGTGGAGTGTTCATTCGCTTATGGATTCGCTATGGGATCGCAAGACGTGTAATGTTTGGAAGAAAAGTGCGAGAATGTATGCGACTTTTCGAGTGCGTGTGTAAATTAATTTCGTCTAATGATTTCCGCGCTTCCATTTCGGTCGGATTTGCCTTGTGCGCGTGATTGAGAACAACGTCGAGAGGAAGCGTCGTGGCCGAAGGGCTTTGAAAGAAAGGCGACGCTGGAGGATGCAATTTACGAATGCGAGGTGGGATACACCTGCGCGCGGCGTAACATTGGCATTCTTCCTCGTCCTTCGCGATAAAAACGGGAACGTCGAAAAGCACCAGGCGAGAAGCTGCTTGCGAGAGATCTTAATGGAGTCGCCAGCTCTCGCATCGACGGTGCATCGCTCCGACACGCATTTTTTTCGGCGAAAGGTCTCGGAAGACGTGGACGCGGGTGATAAACTTCGGCGCGGAGTAGGATCGTCAATCAAATAGACCGTTTATCCTTAACGCGTCTCGACAGTAGTTATAATTAGACTCTCGGCCGAGGTTGCGCAGCCAACGCGTGTTGGGAAGGAAAGCGTCTAAAGGGAAACCTGTCTGGCCGCGCCATGATAGTGAAAGTTAACCAAAAGTAAATCAGCTGTGATAAGTCCTGTAATCCAAATTGCATACAATAAACATATATTACGCCAAGTAACAAATAATAATTATAATAATAATACATATATATAAATATCTATCTATTTAATACGAAGTCTAATTTAAGAAGAAGTCTAAGAGGAAAATTTCAATATATCAAGTGAAAAAGTCTAAAGGAGAGAAGAAAGGCAACAAGCCGAAAAGCGATACGTGTGCAAGAAAAGAGTATGCGTAGTGCATTTCTACAATATCGCCGCGAGTGAAAGAAGATCTGAAATAACATAAATTTCTGACGGAGCAAGAAACGAACAGCTGCAGACAGCTAAAATTCGTCGGAAAGAGAAGCAAACGATCTGAACGAAAATGGAGCTAGTGAAAAGCGGCACTATCGAGATGCTGTCTCGTCGGAGTGTGGCGATAAAGGATTATAGTGTCGAGAACGGCAGCGAGGACGAAGAACGGTGCGATGAGAGCGATCGGACGTCCCTCAAGATCGACCTCTCGATGGCAGAGCAGTTCTACTACGAGGTTATCTCGTCGTTCGAGCAGGAGGAGGTATATAGATAGTCCGACACGCCTGTATTAATTCATTACATTTCCCGCGCGCCGATCTCTCGACTTCAGTGCTATCTATGCGCAAGAAGACGAACGAGTCGACAGTGAATCCGAAAAATTCTGAGCGGCCGCTTAGGAGACGCTATTTTTATTTCGCGTGCGATCTCTTAAGCTGCATTTTATTTGACACTCACGGCGCTCTTGAAATCATTTTACCTTTGTTGTTTATCAAATGTTTTTAAACAAAGATAAACGTTGTTTAAAAGAACTGTGAGCTTTAAATGGACACTTAATAATCCGATAACTAATTAAGAAATTCTAATGTAAAGTTAACTTTTTTGTTAATTTAATATTTGGATTTTTTTTTTTTTTACAACGTATATCTCAATTTTTTTTGTATATTCT
>NW_012130082.1:2622001-2623698 GCF_000143395.1 Atta cephalotes
TAGGAACGATGATTACAATTAAAAACAAATTTGAAGCAAAAAAAGTCAATAATTGAAAGTCAATAATTGCTAATAGAAAAATAAAAATAAAGTAAGTACTTAACGTACATTTAACAAAAACAAAGTAATATATTCCGTAAGATTCGTAAATCTGAGTCAAGAATTTCTGAGAATCTAAAATAACATACACGTGAAGTAACAAGATCTAGAAGGAATGAGTAAAACGACAGCACGTGTTTTGGCATCTCCCACCCCCTCGTCATTGACCGCGATCAATGACGCGACGACGTCAGGTGCACGTGCAGTGCAGAAGCAAATTGCATAGCTTTAATCCTTCTGTTGCCGTCGACGTTCTAATAGTTTACGAGTGCAATGCCTCTCCTTATGGCGCACGACGCGTGATAAGCTCGGACGAACCGGCGAGTTTTGGCAGCGTTACAAAACGCCGTTTATTTTAGCTCGAGTTGGTACTTTATGCACATTTCTGTACGTACTCGGGTTGCTTCTGACTGTGAAATAACTCGGAGCCACCGCGACAATTACATTTCAATTGAAAACAACGTTCGTGTATCTCAGAGATATTATTTACAAAGGAGCCGCACGTGCTTGCTAAATATATCGCGTCAAATCCGACGGGATGAATTTTCATTCGTTCTCCTTTTATACATTTATTATATATATATTGATGTCAAATCGTATCTTGACAATTGATAATTTCAAAAGCGTTCGCCTATCGACTTGTTGTATGTAAACTTACGTATTTTTCAAAATATATACACGAAGAAGAGATACCGACGACTCTACATAAAAAAAAAGAATTAAAAACGAAGAAAATCGCTTGTCCCGAGATAGGGGCTATTCTTAAATCCCGACACGCAATGATTGCCACTCAACGATTACCAACCGAAACTCTTGTTCTTTTTTTTTCGTGCACTTGCAATTCCGCAAGTCACTACTTCTCGATCAGTACGGTCTGCGCATCCGGCGGCCATCCGGTACGCGTAGCGCATTTGCGCAATTCATGAATCGCTCTAGGGGCGAGCGAATCTAGATCCCAAGGCGAACCAGTCGCCCTTATAAAACGACGCAATAAATAATGTTAGGCCGTAATGCGAGTGCCGCGAGGATTATCGTTTCAAATGTAAGCCCGCGCGGCACGCCTACTAAATTGTCAATCGCGAAACGTCCGGGACTGCACCGACATACTATAGCTGTAAACCACGCTCGTTATTCGGCTCATTAATTAAATTGTTTTGCCATTCCCCCGTATCAACGAATGCATGTTTCCCTTCGTCTTTGTACCGTGTCATCAGCTACGATTATCGCGGGACAAAATAATAGGAGAGGGGATTCGAGCGTAAATCGGATTTTGAATTTAAAAAACGATTCTTTGATTCACTTTCTCTTTGACTTAGTCTGCTGTCTTTCTTGAATAATTAATTTTACTTCCGTCTAATTACTGCGCTTTTCTCCGGAACTCATTATTTTAATCTCATTAATTTTTTGTTTTTGTTCGCGTCTCTATAAGCATCTCTGAACAGTTATTATTACCTTCCAGTTGTTGTAATACGTTGATGATTTGTTGATTATTACATTGAAAAAAAAATCTTAATTTCAAAGAAATGCTCTGCTCGTATTCAAAAAAATTATTTCTTTGGATCAATGAAAATTTCTTTGAAAATAAGATATTGTATTTT
>NW_012130082.1:2623915-2636210 GCF_000143395.1 Atta cephalotes
AGTGTAACATCTCGATACTTCAGTTTAATTGCTATTTAAAAAAAAAGGTTATATGTCATTAAATTTTAGCTCGATTTTTTCACACTCTGTTTTTAAATACAATATCTTCTATTTCGAATTGAAAAAGATTATAATTGTTATGTTTCTATAAATGCAACATAAATAAAGCTATCTTTTGCAAATTTAAATCAATACATACCGACGATATTTCCATTTTCGCAATAGTTTCACAAACATGAGAGACGAGCTCAGAATCTCCGCAATGTGACGTGTACCTGTCGTGGAACGCATTGTTGCTAACGAGCCAAGGATTTTTCTTCGATGTTTTCTAGCGCAAAAACGAACCAGAACGAGAGGTATGAGATTGTTCTATCGAAATACCGATACTCCGTCGTTTTCCATTCTGCTGGTTGGACGCATATTTTTGCATAATTAGGTTCATAATTTAATAACGCATCCTGAAAACTTTTCATGGTGTTACTCAGTCTCGGCACGGAATGCTCCCGCTCGGTAAAGTGAACTTCACCCTCGGGATCGTGGATTGAAAATGCAAAAGGAAAATACCTGATAGTCGCACTGTTGCATTGCGCGTTAACATTCTGAGTCCGGAAATAAAAGTGCTCCCGAGGCATTTAAATCGCTAATAAATCGACGATGATAACATCACCGTCGCACATGTAGGAAAAGATCGAATACTCGCTCGAATAATATCAGATATCTTAGGTTTTTTCGATTTTATTTTCCTGGCAAAAAATTAAGTGTAATATACATGATATGAAATATTCTTCTTATATAAAAACATTCTTTTAATATATATTTTTCTAAAAATGGAAATAATCAAGATTTTTACATTTTTAAATGTCATTATATTTTCTTGTTTTTTGTAAATTGGAGTTCAGACAAAAATATATTTGTTCAAAAATATGTTTTTTGGTAGATTATCTGTGTCTCTCGCCTCTCTTATTGTCATTTGCTTATTTCTTTTTTTCTTAACAGCTAATATCATGCTTTCCTCTTCATTTACCTCATATCTTCCCCATATATACTTATATCAAAACACAGCCATTAGAAGCCAAATCTCGTTGATTACTCATTATTAGGATTCGATATCGTTGTCTCATTGTCTGATATTACCCAAATAACGAAAAAACACTATATGAAATCAACAGTTCTAAAATAAAAAATATTTTAAACCCATAATTTAAAGAATAATAGATGCTTTATATTAGCGAAGTAAAAATGAAATTCTATTTACATTTAATAATGTGGCTGGTTGATGAAGTTATGTAACTCCGTACTGACATAAATAATTATATATATATATAACAAAATGTACAATAACTTGTAAAAACTATGGCCTTTTTTCTCAATATGGAAAGATATCAACTCTCATATATATACACATGGATTTGTTAGTGATTTAAATACAAATAATTCCACGTGTCTAAAATTTTAAACAATCCTTGTCTATTACTAATTGTTGTCCGATATCATTTGACCTTTCCTTATATGTTGTGAGATTTTTTATTTACTTTACCGATATTTCGACAATTATCTAATTTTTTTCCTGTATATTTTTCTATATTCCTTATTTTTTCTGATATTAGCTACATAATGTGTAAGATATATCGAAATTATCACACGTACAGTTTAAAATTGGCTTTTTGTTGCCCTATGTAAAATTTGACCTTTTATGAATTCCTATGATTTTAATAAATTCTCAAAAAATGCAAAGCAACTGATGTCAGCAAATGAACGAAAAGCAAAAGAAAGAAGGAAGGTATGGCATTGTATACGAATTTAAAACATTCGTTCACTGCTATACAGTGGATAAAAATATGCGACACGGTATAAAGTGTTTGATGGTGGGACGTGCCGGTATGCCAGAAATGTGCGGGGCCTGTGCAAGCGACCTGTCGTCGCCTTCGGTACCTAAGCATTATCACGCACTCTTTTTCGCTTGATGCACACAGAGATTGCGCACCGACGATTTGTGTGTCAGGGCGCACCCACTCAGAGAAGGGCAGGAAAGGAGAAGACGATTGTTCGTGTGATTGCGTAAGGATCTGTCACGGGTTGATTATATGACAAAAGTTATGTAAGATAAGTGCAAGGAGCTTCCTTTACAAACGTCATATTAGTCGATGTGATTTCTTTTTCTCTCCTTCTTCCCCTTTTCTTCATATGACTCTGATGGTTTACGCAAGTATTGTTTGTTTCTTTCGCAGTCTTGGACAAAACTATCTTATTCTTCGTCAACACACTTTATAAACGAGCTCTGCTCGAACTGTTCATGTAAAATTCATAATCTTATGCTCTCTTTCCGAAAGGGAGAAAGCGGAAGGTGAGATTTATGATGCCGCTAAATTTAGCGTGGCTTTCTTCCGCCTTCGCTGTATTATGGCGAGATCCGAAGGGTATATCTATTGAACTCGCTATTCTTCTCTCGTCTAAGCGAGCGCGCGATATAACGAATAACGAGGCTCTCTTCTCTCTTGACAATATCCAATTATTTAACTGCAACGACGACGCGATTTCATGCGACTCGACACGCATCTCATCGATGAATCTCTCTTTTTCTCTCTTATTTCTCTCTGAACCGTTTTCCATCCGACAAGATGGCAGCTACGAAAGCAGAGAATGATCGCCCGGGAGAATAAATTATTCATTGTTTACGAGCGGGTCAGGCGGAAAAACTGAGGGTTGAGGGTGAAAAATACAGTTATAGAGAAACTGTGAGGGTGCGGCCCTGATTTCTCACCTCCGATCGTTAAAACTGAAAGCGGGAATGATGATTGCAAGACTCCGGTGTTGCAAACGATGCGAGAATTAAATGATACCGGGTTTTTCGTGGGATCAATAAAGCTATAAATTATCCAAGCGAATCGTTTAAACTTTGCACTGATAAATAGTATTGCAGCGCTACTGTAATTTCAAGATGCGACAATAGTTTTATAATGTAAATATCAGTAGAAATTATCAACCAAATGTTTCTACTTTAATAAAATATTTATAAGTATAAGTTGCATTGTTTAATTTTTGTTTTAATTAGAATTATTTTGTTAGATAATAATGTTTATAATATAACATTAAACAGTTTATAATACAAGCACTGTACTAATATTTTATTATTACGTATAATTATCTGTCATTTGATGCTAAATATTCAAAATGCTACAGTCAGTTTTTTAATATCTTTAACGTTACATAATTCAAATCCATTATTTAAAAAGTAAAATGCATATGGTGAGTTTTTTAATAATCTCAGCAAATGAAGTACGATAACCGCCATTCGAAGATCGATCGTTCTATGAATAATACGCAAACGAAGAACATCGTCTGATTACATGGATACGATCGAGAGCGAGCGCTCTTGAGGGTAGCACCGGATTGTAATTCGAAGACAGACTGCAAATCTGCAAGGGTAATCACCCGTCGCGAGAGACGAATGTACTCTTAAATTGCCAAACACTCATCCGATGAGAAATGGAAGCATCGTCGAAGTGTCGTTTAAAGAGAAGGAAGAATTTACCTGCTTTAATCGATTTTCACCGAAGAACGCGCCCATAAATCACCCGAAACTAATTTTTCTGCACGATTACTGTTTGGGCAATTCGCACGAAAGTCCCGCGAACAAATGAACATTACAAATTGCATAATGTAACATTTGCATATGGATATAATATTATGATATATACGAGCGATTATGGCGTTATCCATAAATACACATAAATTTTATGCGATCTTTCATTCCTATGGAAATTATGTGCCGCCAATTTATGTATGATAATCCTCGATGCCAGCGTTAGTCATAAAATTATTATAATAAATCCATTGCTAGATTATCGCGTGCAACGAAGGAAGGCTGTTTTTTTATTTTATTTTTTTAATAGTTTAGTAATTATTAAGAATTATAAACAGCGATATTGAATTTTATTTATACAGATATATATTCTATAGATGTCCTTGACAACATCTTTAACTATTTTAATTTGCGTCAGAATGAATCATGACGTTATTATAGAAAGCAAAAATGAAAAGTGCAATATTTGCGATCACGTTTCATACGGATTATGCCGATGTAGCCAGCGAGAAGTATGTTGCGCAGCTTAAAAATGAGATTAAGGAGGAAGATGTGTGAGAGAGAGAGAGAGAGAGAGAGAGAGAGAGAACAAGGAAGAAAATGGCGAAGGAAGGATGCGACAGGTGATCCTATAAACTTTAAGAGCCGACGTGATCGCCTTGTTCCGCGGCTCTCGTAAAAGTATGCATCTCCTTTATTACACCACGTCGTAATTAATTTCGATCTTAAATGAATGGGTGAGACGGAGGTCGACAGAATGTCGAGAAAGCCGGGTTGCGATCCAGAATGAGTGTTCGGCGAATCTTCTTTAGCGATTTAGTACAATTTATGCTTTTACGACTCGCCGATAAGACGATTTTTTGCAGTCGCCTCGCGTGATAAAGAAAAATCACGAGATAAAGATCGAAATACGATGAGAAAGTGGTAGGAATTTCTCGTGAAGAGTTTCTTGACTATCGACAATCTTTTTCGACGATTATCGTTTTCTCCAAAATCTATACTTGTCTCTTTCAAGGTATTTTAAAAGAATTCGCGAATCGAACTGTGAAAATAAATTTTTGAAGAAAATATAATTATATTATAACGTATTTTCAGTTGAAAATTGGGATTAGGATTTTAAGACCAGGAGTCAGATTATGTATAATTTTAAGATTGTGAATATTATTAGAAGGAAGTTGATTAGAGAATATGTTATTAAAATCTGATATAGATTCTATGAAATAATTCTGCATTATATGCTGTCTCTAAGAATCATTATCAATATTTCTATGTAATTTACACGAGCTCATTTTCCAAATTACGCGGAAACAAATTGAAAGCGTTAAAAACAGCTTTAGCTAGAGTCAGAAAAGTGAGACAGCAAAGTTTCGAATACACGTGACGCAATTAAAAGCTTAATTATTCTTATATTATTCATTCTTAGTTGTCCC
Organism: Atta cephalotes; assembly: GCF_000143395.1. Classification (NCBI taxonomy): domain Eukaryota; kingdom Metazoa; phylum Arthropoda; class Insecta; order Hymenoptera; family Formicidae; genus Atta; species Atta cephalotes. The sequence goes on from NW_012130082.1 coordinate 2,628,929, forward strand.
TGTGGAAGAAGCATTATATAATTAGTAATAACGTGTTTGTTTTATACATTCATAAAACTAAAGTGATATTCTTGAAGACCTATAAAAAATACGATATATCAAAATTCTGTTTATATTTAAGTGTATTATTTTTATAATCGCAAATTTCTTAGTGAATATATAAAAACGATTCTTTTTTACAAAACATTTATTCTGAAAATATTCCTTTGACCATTATATTTCTTAATTTTTCTCATTTAGCGTTAGTTAGGATTTAAATTTCTCTGAAAGTATATTTTATGAAGAATTAAGTTTTGTTATCTCTCTTTATATACCGGCAAAGTTTAATTTACATAAATTAAATTTAAACACATCTTAGTTTCTAGTATTGAGGAGAATTATAAGGAGACTATTAGAAGTCGTCAGAAAATCTCTAACTGAGAAAAAAGATTATGTGAATTATTTGAAGCAGAAGCTACTGATTCTAGTGTTTAGCAAAGCATATCTCGAGCGTGATAAACAGCAATTATCCAGCTAATTTACCGCAATTTCTTAAACAGCAGCCAGTCGTCAGTTCGTACTCATCAACTACTCGTGAATTCCTGCGTCAAATCAGTGTGTTGCACGGCTGATAACACGGTTGGTCGATACGCAATCACATCACGCAAAGATCTTATTATACAGTGATAAAGTTTCGAACTGTGCAAGGACGTCATTATATTGTATGAGCTAAGCGTTGTTTATTATTTCACCGGCAGAATTATCGACGCAATTTTGTCTCAAAATAATAACGCTTACGATGCGAACGTTAGATGGAGAATAACCGATAAAATTATCGTTATTTATCCTAATAACGACCCGACCATCGTTCCGATCGAACAAACGGGCTTCTTCGCGCGAGAAAGGATTTTCCTCTGGTCACAAAAGCGAGCACTGTCCATCTTTATCGTCGCTTCGCGCGAGATCACGTTGGGCGTTGGGATGGCGAAACGAAGAGCGTTTCAATATCTCCGCCGGGAGAAAATATCACGCGTTTTATTGCGGCGCGCGTGCGCTACCCGGATTCTCCCAGGCTGCTTTGCTCTGAAATATCACGGACACTTTCCCCGCGTGACAAAATATCGGCATTGTCATCGTATCTGATACCGCGCTCTCACAGTGCATTGACCCTTCCGACGAATGTGGAACGTGGTTGAAACCTGTTAGGACAGCCGTTCCCAGGGATATACGCGCGAGTATCGACACTCGTCGCCTGGAAAAATAGTAGTCGGTTTAATTCGCATGCGTGTCGACCATCCGCGAAAGGACGGACGGAATCGCGACAGCCGTTACAGCTCCGGTGAAAAAAATTTTGCCACACGCGATTCTGCGACCTTGCAATTGCCGGTAAACCAAAGACAAAAGTATAGACTGGCATTATCCATATCTAATAATAATTAATAGTATATCCAATGTGATTAACAAAAATGAGGGGGAGTCAATCTTCCTCTCTTTCTAATTCTCTCTTTCTAATTTTCGAATGCAGTAGGTTGGGTTTGAATCCCATGATTGAAAGATCAATCAACCCAAAAGTAAATACTATGACTCGTCCAATCAGAAACCGAAGTAGAGCAAGTGATGTCATTAATCCAACCTGGGTCCTTATTTTTGAAAAGTATCGCATACGAAAAATTAAAGAAGTGCTGTAGTATATATAACGAATACTATAGTATTTCTCTAATTTTTTGTATGCGATACTTTTTGAAAATAGAGGTCCTGAGATCGATTTAAACTCACTGTATTCGAAAACGCTGTAAGATATGATTGGTGAATAAAAAGAGATATAGAGACTGACCATCTTTGCGTTCTATTTCTCTTATTTTTGTCGACCAATTTTACACTCGAATGACGCAATCCATGCTCTATGTCTTGGTAGACACCGGAAAGAGAAGTTCCTCGAGTTTCTCACGAAAAATATCGCACCCAGCGCGTATGCAGGGTCGTTCCTAATCGTGACGTGGTTTATCGCGTTCGCGATATCTCATATCGACGATAAGCGACGTATTCAAGGCTCTCGTGTAATACTCGTTTCCAATCGCGACGACATCACGCTGGCGAATGTAAATTGCTAAGATACTACGTGTTCGCTAAGTGTTACTTATCAGGCATGAACATGGTACCGAAATGGCATAGGAATTCGTGCGAAAGTTACTAACGTGTCATGTACACCGCCTGTGATATGAGGATACGGTTCAGGAAGCATAGAGCCTAAACTAATTAATGCGAGATGCGTAATATTAATTTCGAAATATTAACGTAAAATAATCTGACATCTTTTCAACAATCTATATATTGTTCTCTTACTTTAAAAGTAACACAATTTAAAAAATTAAATTTCATAGAAAAAGAGAAAGACTATTTTTTGACTTGACAGAAGATTAATTAAATAGCAAAGAGAATATTTTTAAAACAGAAATTAAGCGGGATTATCTCCGAGTGCAGATCATTATTAAAATATCAACATGAATTTAGTGAACATTGCAGTTCGTTTCATCCAAGATTTCATCAAGGTGTGGAGCAGCCTGATACTTATATTTATATTTATATTTTTATATTTTTGTTATATTTATATTTATATCTTTAACATGATAAAATGTCATCTTGTTTCACAATTCTTAAAAACAATTCTTTCTGACGTGACGTTTTAATGATTTATGAAGTCAAGTTAGTTCATTTTTTTGATAATTACATTCGGAGAAAAATTTAATTTTGACAACTACTAAATTAACAACTCTAATAATTTAAGAACTTGCAACTAATTTTACACAGTAATAAGAACTAATACTGAATAAAGTAATACTGAATACTATATTTTTATAATATTCGGTATTACTTTAGTTCTTATTACTTTTTAAAACTAGTTAGCAAATATTTAAATTTTAGAATTGTACTTTATAGTTGCCACAACTATTTTTTTTCTCTCAGTGTGATAAGATAATGTTGTAACTTATACATCGTAATAGATAAAAAAATCATATTTTTATCTCATTTTTTAAATACAGGAGCGATATACATGTCTTTTTTCATACTTTATTTTTTTGATATTTAATATGAGTAATAAAATAAATCACTCATTGAGACAACAAAAATCGTGGCAATTGATAGCACACGCAGTCACTAATTTAATTTTTGTGATCCCTTGGAACGCAAACTGAGAACAATGCATCGCCTCATCTCGCCTATCTAATTAGTGACTCGTACCGAACGGCGATGCATTTTGATTATCAAATCGCACGAATGGCAGTTCAATTAATGCCGTGATACAGGGCCATGCGGTTTCTTTTTCCATTCTGAATTTGTGGCGAGGCATCAACTCGGCAACCGGCACGCAGAGATTATGCAGGGAGACAGCTGTGCTAAGGATCTCGGATTTCAAATGGCCTTTCAACTCGCGTTACACGCGGGTTTAAGTAGCCCGACGACCGGTTCATACAGGCTTAGGCACAAACGTGCCAGTCGTACGAGTTTGTTTCAACAGGCCCTCGTTTGTACCGTACGTAATTGACCACTAGCTTTATCGGGCGTGTCTATCTCAGGGTTTTCGAGCAGCCGCGAATTTCACGAACTCGTAGAAAGGAGGATCGATTAATTGCAACCGAACATGCGATCAGCGCGTTAGTAGTAAAATTACAATATTTCACGTGAGGAAGATTTATAATTATACATTATGTTAATTTAATAAGAAGAATATGAGAAAGAGGAAGGCAATACCGAGTACGAAAACGGTTTCATATAAATAAATTTTAATTATTCTATATTTTCTATTCTAATATTGGCTGTCTTTCTGTATTCATGATCTTTCTTGCACATTTAATCTTTCAACTATGTTTCAACTTTGGCGACATAATTACATTAAAGTCTTGAAGCAATTGAGGCGTAAAGTGAGATTCCTCTTCATTGAGTTTTTTTATGGCAAATATTCCATAGCCTGACGAGATTGCAAAGCAAAATGCGGATGTTTTCTCAAGCTATCTAGCGCCTCTCTCGGAAGAAAAAAAAACAGACATAAAACGAGAACACAAACGATGATTGTCGATTCCAGAGGCTTCCGGTCGAGAATCAAAGTCCTCCGTGTCTCTTTGACGGCAGCTAACGAACGTTGAACTTAAGAGTGCTCGCACAACGATGTTCGAGAAGGAAATAATCAAGACGAATATATCAGTGGAAAATGGACGTTAAGGTTCTCGACACATCGAACTCGAGGCTCATTACGATAGCATCCCACGTTAAGAATCCGCGACAGCTTTTCATTGTCATAACTCTTATCATAACTCATCGGATATTCTAAGTAGAGAAGCTGATCGCGCGAAGCTCATTTAATTTAATTCCGGACTATCTCCTTTTAATGTCAATGCGAAACATGATAATCCTGGGATCGTGCTTTTTATTCCTTATGTATTTAATCTCTTGTTGTCTTACTTTGAATGTGAATTTTATACTTTTCCCTTTTTTACTCCATTGCGAATTATCTCTCATGACTGCACTGGATAACTTAATGGAATAAAAAATATAATACATATTATTGTGCTTATAATACTTTCAATATTTTTTTAATCTTTCATACAGTGTTATATTTTTACTTGCTTGTATTTTTGAAATTATCATTTCATTTGGATAATGTTAATATGCTTTTATTTTATATTTAAAATTTTCAATATAAAAAATCATAACGTGACTCTTAATAGTATAGTAAAAACATGTATGCCGCGTGTACATATTTTTTTAACGCGTCAGCTAAAAGGGAATAACAATGTCAAAGAGATTAAAGAAGTACATATTAATGAATAATAAACAACAAGCTGTAGCGCGTGTTAAAAGTAATCTGCTCTGATCTCGTTTTAAAAAAAACCAAATGTATTTTCAAAATAAATTTTTTTTCACAACGTCGATGAAACGGTCGGAAAATACAGATGGAAATAATCGCGGAGCGGCGTTACTAAAAGTATGACAAAAATACAGATATTCTGGATAACAGCCAAAGGAGTTAATTATCTCTCGTTCGCTCCATTTCCGCTACATCATCGTCGTTCAACCATGATACCTTTATACGCGAGTAGTATCAACGTAGGAAATTTCGCTGCTCAATTTGGACCACTCATGGATCCTTCGCTCTCATTCGTCATGTTCGCTGAAGAGCTGGAATGAAATGAGAGAACGAAAGGCACAGTTAAAGTACCTGTGATAGCCGAAAAGGTTTTTCTCTAGACAGACTGAATGCTCCACCGATCCAAAAAGTACGATCGTCTCTACCGTTTTTCTCGAATACTCAATTAATCTATTACGGGGAAATATTTTCTCCATTGAAATGATAAACAGTAGCTTCGGTAATACAACAAAATAAAATTACGGTGACAGATATAAATCAAAATAAGAGAGGATTAAATCTTCAGAAAATCAGTTGTATTATCGTTAAAGAGAAATAAATATTAGCGAAATAAATTTCATACAAAAATCATAAATAATATCGCCATCATGATTTTATTACAAAAGTAATAAAGTAGCATTCAAACTTTCTTCAAAATGAATCATAAACAAAAATGCAAGCCTAAACTTTCTTAATTACTTACGTAAGCAAACCATATTATTGCGTAATGATGTATATCCATTGCATTAAAAACTCATGTAATTTTGTATCTTGCAGTCGTTTTACACAATTGTGTACATTACAACGACAAGCAGCAAGTTGAAACTCTGTAACTTGCAAGGCAAGCATCCTTCTTCTTTAGTTCGCATTTTTATGAGCGAAAGTGTAGTATTATGTAGCACGTACAAACGCTTTCGAACAAGCGTATCTCCTTGACACTTTTGAGAATATTTTCCGACGATACCACGGAAACGCTATGAATCTCTTTCACTCGACCATGAAGCGACCGAATTATCATCATAAATAGACTGTAGGCATTCTGGCATGAATGTAAAAGTCGTCGGTAGTACAGTCACGTAATTCCGGGCAACAGCATTCTCTCAGTAACGTGAGGAGATACGGTTCAAAGCGGGTACCAAGGTTTCGGAACACCTAGGAGGGGTGGGGGATTAATTACGGCCCCTTTAATTTCCGTCACGTCGTGGAAAGGATGGGAGAGACGCGCGCGCGCGCGTGCATCAACAGCATAAAATTCGCTGCTCGATTTGGGTTTACCGATCCTTCAGTGTCCCATTCATCATACTCGTTGAAGGGGACCGAAGGGAACGTTGTAACAAGGGAGTTAGAAAAAAAGAGAAAAAAATCTTAACCGTTTCCTAGCGGAATTAAAATCTTTCACATCAAAGTCACGAACTTAATTAAAAATAAACACATCCCAACAACGTAATGATTTGGAAATTTAGTTCAGTAAATTAATGACAATTTAATTATTTTTTAAAAACGCTTTTAATTATCATAATCGCAAAAGTCAAAAATATGATAAAATTAAAAGTGTGATAAATTGAATTTTTAAAAATTTCTCTTTATTGTTAAATTTTACAGATATAATTTTTTCCTTTATGTCTTCATTTTTTCGAAACACAATAATAGTATAAAAGCACAAAATGATGCAACAATAAAAGTCTAACGAAATCGAAAAAGGCATTCGAGAGCTACTATACTATTTCATTCGGTCCAAGGCGGTTCTGCAGGAGAAAAGGTGTTCTCGGCCTCGTAGCCCAAGAGGGGCAGTAGAAAGGATAGGAAAGGGGCAGAGAGAGGATTTTAATGGGGCAGCGGGACTGTCTTCAATGGGAAAATTGTACCGGAAGTCTCCATGCCATGGAACGGTTCGCTGGAGCGCGCAGGGGTTAAAGGCCCATTAAGTGCGGCGCAATCACGCCCTGCACTACAGCGTTTTACGAGACCGAGATCGGAGTGCCGAGAGTCGTCCGAGTCGCGTTGCATTAATGCATGTCACGCATGTACCGCTGAGACGCGTCGAGGGCACGCACTATCTCGTAAGCGCGGGCATGCATCTCTCTGTCTCTTGCGAACGAGACATGCGTCACTCGGATTGCTTTTGCACAAATATCTGTGAGATGTATTGAATCGCAAATTTGTATACACACACACACACACACACACACACACACACACACACACACACACACACACACACACACACACACACACACACACACACACACTACACACACTACTACTACACTACTATATATATTATTATTATTATATATATATATATATATATAATATATAGTATATATAATATAAGTATAACGTAAATAATANAGAGAGATATATAGTAAGTTAAGTAGTATNTAGTAGTAGTAGTAATTA
>NW_012130082.1:2636785-2639580 GCF_000143395.1 Atta cephalotes
TTCGTAACGTAACTAACTACTACGTAGTAGTAGTAGTAGTAGTACTACGTACTAGTACTACTACACTACACACACACACACACACACACACACACACACACACACACACACACACACACACACACACACACACACACACACACACACACACACACACACACACACACATATATCGATTTTTCTTAAATTATTTGTCAATATTATCACTATTATAAAAATACATTGTTTAAAGTGCTTTTATATAGAATATTTGAAAAAAAATATCAACGAGAGATGTATGAAAATTTTAAGGGAAATTCGTATGATAGTGAGAATATTTTGAGCGCCATAAAACGAAAGAAAAGCGGAATATATTCTAGTAAATATGAAGATATTCTCTCTTACGTGAGATGTTTCAAGGATATTGCTACCAAAGGTATCCTTATGAATCCTTCAGAATTTCTTTTTTTTGTCTTTGTTGTGTGGGATATGCGTACGATGCAGGAATGTCGCTGGACAGAGATCGCTTGCAATTTTTGTTTTCCGAAACTGAGGAACGCGGAAATCCGAGTGCGCGAGAAATTTTACCCACGTTTGTGCGTCGCTGTGGTTTTACTTTTAACTTCCTCGGAATTGCAGTTTCACGTTGCAGTAGCTTCTCCTTACGATTTACTGCGTGGGAAGTCACTCAATTCCTGCATTTTTTATGTTTTAATTGGGAATCCAATTTTTCGGAGAGTGTAATAAAAATACAGCGATGTCTTTCGAATAAAATATTCTCGCTACTCGAGTATATATATTATTTGTTACGTTATTTCGCACTTATCTAATTTGGAATTAATAACGTATAAAAAGACAAAGATTTCGTAGAATTATATATTTTTTTAAACAAGAATATACAATTCAAAGTTCTGCTTTGTTAGACATTCCATTAAACGACACTTTTCGCACGCGTTAGCATTTTTGCATGCACTGTAATACACGAAAACGCAATAAATAAGACGCTCCCATCTGACATCGGCGACAGTTTTATATTACATTCTATCGATTATAACGCACGCGATAAAACTTCAATAAATGTATTTATAAAAATTACAATCACGTCATGAATATTAACGAGGATTTTTAAGATAAAAACGCGCACGACGTTAATTCATTCGGCAAACACGTTCATCATAATTTAATGATGTATTATGTGTTTTAGCATATATATGCGAAAATAGTTTTATTCCAGTCGGATTTATTTATGTCATATAGGCAGAAATCGTTTTATCAATATCAGAAAATCAATCATTTCCAGCCATTTCATTTTAAAACTATTTTTCTTCTCATAACTCTCGCCAGTATTTTAGTAACAAACGCATAGCGAAACATGTGCAAGTTTAATTTACGCTATAACACGCGCCATTCATTTTCAGTTAGATGCGCTTTCAAGCCGCGAATTTATGCGCACATATTATGCGTAAAGTATGCGTAAACGCATTGCGCACGATACAACGAGATGACCGGCGGTCACAAAGTTCCGACAGGCATGCGAAATGTGTTCGCGCGAGATCTTTAATAAAATGCTTTATAATACTTGCCTGCCAATCTTCTTATGCTGCAATTGCGAGTTTTTTTTTTGCATAATGTCTACTATTCTTTTACTTTTCCCGCTTGGTACAAAAGAATAACGCTGTGTCTTTTGCCGCGCATTAGGCAACCTTGTATAGATATTGTAATCTTTTTGTGAAATTTTTACATTACTAACATTTTAAAACATTATCTCTGTATTATAAATTCTTTAAAACATTTTCTATAAATATTTGAAAAATGCAAGATTTTAATTTCATAACCAAGTTAAAGAAGAATTTAGTTTAATAATTCCTCATATATAAAATTAAATATTTTTATTAAAGAAAATATTTTATCTGCTGCTAACAACTTTCTTGAAATCCAATGGAAGCATGAAAAATTGAGGGGGAATGACATCTTTTGAATTTTATTAATATTTTATTGTACTTTTTATTTTATTAGCTTATCTCTTAAACGTAAATTTTTTTAATTTACTTTTATATAAGAGCAGTCTCTTTGAGTTTGCGAGTAACGAGGTTCTTTTCGTTACTTTTGTATAAGCGTAATTTTCTAAGGTTTTCTAAAGCTGTTAAACACGGTCCACGTTGCTGCAATACTGTTTCGTTCTACAGTGCATCTCTATATTTCTGCTCTGTCGGGCCATAATCAGCAGAAGATGCGTGCACCCGTGCGAGTCCTCGTGACCCGGTTAAGAGGTACGAATTACGACCTGTTCGCGAAACTCATTTGCACCGAATCTTTAATTAAACACGTCGCATAACAGCATGGTCGATTGTCGTGCAGCGCGGCCACACACAGCGTGTGGAACACATATGATTATTGTCTCTTGAATAAAGCACGCAATCTTTCAAAGTCATTGAACATATTTTATCGCATATTATTGACGATCGCTCGCTATTCCGTTGTGAATAAAGGAATTGTCTTAAATGCTTCTGATGCAGAAAATAGGTTGTACTGTTGTCTAGACTATGAGATTTCTGTACTTAAATATCAACTATTGTACGAAAAATCTAATTATTTATCTCATTCTTTGACAAAATAGAAAATAGGATCAAGTTTAATTAAATTCTGTATTATCTCAAAGAGGAGATAATTTTGAAGAGAAAGGATATATTGTGTATATATACATAGAAGAAAGGATATATATATATATATATATATATATATATATATATATATGTGTGTCTATATATACATATNTNTNTATAATAAAGTAGACACGTAATAACTTACTATATACA
>NW_012130082.1:2639652-2643140 GCF_000143395.1 Atta cephalotes
CTCCTCGTCGTGTCGTCGTAGACGTCTACACGAAGAAGAGTAAGTTAAGTTAGTAAGAAGAAGTATATATAGTAGTATATATAATAGAAGAAGAAGATATATATATATATATATATATATATATATATATATATATTGTGTCTTCAATTCAATCACGATTGTCATTGTCTAAATTAAGACGGCACCTTTAACCTTTCACTTAAAATTAGGTAACTATCGAAGTTTAGTTGGCGCGACTCTAAGGGACGAATTGTTTAAAGCAGACGCGACTGGAATATAACACGCCCGCGCCTACCTCTCTCATCCTTGAATAATTAAATCTCTTTCTATCTACAATCACAGTGTATATCTGTGAATAAGTTAATTAAAGCTGATATGTATACATTATGCAAAATATTTCTTGTTTTAGCGAGAATTATTTTGCGCTCGCGCGTTGAATAAATCTTGTATTATGAAATATGAAGTGTACGAAAAATTTTCCTTCCTGCCACGCATGATGCTCGTATACCAGCACGCAATTAAGATTACAACAAACGATGACTGGAAATATTATTTTTAAACATTAGCGAGCGCGCGAGCTTTATACTTTACGTATAAATTATTTCACTTCTTTATTAGCGCGCGAACATACACAAAACATATTTATATTTTGTGATAACGAGAGAAGCCGCGTATGGCATTTTACTTGCAAAATTGGTTTATAAACAGACACTGTGTTTTAATTATATTTGTAATTAAGTCCCATCCAACCTATATCCCGAATGGCATGCATACTATCACAGGCGTGGCTCGCGAAATATTTTCTTCCGATATTATCTGCGCGACAAAATTTTCTGCAATCTCAATTTCCAACTTACTATGTTAGGCATTCAACTTTAGTCTTTCTTCCAAATGCAATTCTTATGTTGGAAAACAAAATATATACACAAAGATTGTTTCAGAAGCTATATTTATACGTTTATTGCATATAATATACTGACTCTTGTGCAATGCAATGCGATTGAAAAAGAACATTTTTTTGTAATTTTTTATAAAGTAAATTAATTCAATATTATTAAATATATAGATACAATTTTATATTTTATTTATTTGTACAAGGAAAGAAAAAATAAAAAATTATATTTATATATGTTTGTTACATATGCATAAATATACGTGATGTATTAGGTATGGTATTAGGTATGATATATTAGGAAAAAAAGTTCGTGGCGTTTTTTAATACCATTTAACATAAAACTTTTTCCCATACCTAATATAATAATGGTATATATTATACAAATTTGATTGAAAGAAAACTATTTCTTGTAATTTTTTACAAAAATTAAATTATAATTAAATATAAACTAATTAATGCAATATAATTAAATAAGCATAAAAATATTTTTTAATTTATATTAATCTTTTCAAAAACTTCTATTATTGCATTTTTCCAATAACTAACAAAAATTGAGAGTTTGCATGACTAAAAACAATAATAGAAACTTCGATCTTAATTCTATATTAGATATGTATATTTAAGTATTAGTCATTTTAGTATTAGTCATTTTAAATTTAAAAAGACCGCCGCCAAATCGGTGCGATTTATTATTCAGTATTCTACAGTAAAGATAGATGCTTGGTCGAGCATGATAACGATTTAATTTTATTAAAGCTATTTTAAAATATTACAAAAAAGACACCTTAAACTATAAACCGCATACTATAAACGATTAAACTATAAACGATACTGTAGAATGATGTTCTATTTAGATATCAACATAATATTAACATAACGTTGCCCATAATATGTTCATCATACTGTCAGTTAACCAACCACAATCTGCCATTCTGATCATAATGATACGCTAACTAACGTGGCGATCGCCTATATCTTTTGTCTTGTCTCATACATACGCTAGCCAAACTGTTATTATACTATAGCGCGTTAATGCACAATGTATGTACATATTCGTACGTGCATAAGCCACCGCAACGGCATAATCAGCCGCATGTTATACGTCGTAATCGTGTCGATGCTGTGACAGAACCGCGGCGATTGTCTAAACCTTTTTATCTTGCTCGTAAACCAGAAAACCTTTAGTGATCGCGCATTATCGTGCATTATCGTACACACCTCCTGCATGCCTGTTAATGTTTAGAATTTTGCGTTGCATATTGTATCGTCAGTTGAAAGTTTTCCTCGGATAAAATTACAGAACTTTATTCAGATTTTTTTTCAAAATTTAATAATAATTAAGAAGAGATACATTATATTGACAGAAAAGATGGAACATAAATATCTTGCCACGCCTTTTTACGCTTTTTCATTCCTTCTCACATCTTCTTATACCTTCTCTGATATGCGTGCAATTTCGGATGGTAAGGTATTTGTATCCCCGTGTACTAAGCAATATCATTTTTCGAAACAATTAGGATTTCTTTAAATTGAAGCAACTTGTCCTCCGACAAATCTTTGTTCCAATTTTATCATCTAAGATGCATTCGGGAAGCCGCTATTAGCATTATTTGTGTCAGTCTATTCTTGTTTTACGTCTAATAAACAACAAAGATAGAAATAGCATTAATAACGTTTCCCTGAACGCACCACTAATCAAATTAGAATAACTTGATTTGGGGATGCTTCGTGATTTTGCTTTTTTGATTGATTAGTTACAATTTTTTAACTGAAGAATTTTCTTTTAAGAATTACATTTGTCAAATATTATTGAAAAATATAGTAGATAGATATGATGATATCCTTTGTCAAGTACTATTACATTTGACACATAAAACATTACAAAGATAAACTATCTCTTGAGTTGAATCCCAATATGTCTTCCACATTGAGATCAGGCAATCCATCATGCTTACTTATTTAAGAGAAAACCCGCTTTTGCGCATTTTAAATTATTTTTCCACTCTTCTGCGTGTATTTCTTCGTTTTATCTGAAGGGAAAGAACAACTTTTCTTCAAATAATATATAAGACAACGTAAATGGAGATAAACAACAATTAAAGAAAAATCTTTTGTAATAAACAGAATTGGATAATTCAATAGTGACTTGATAAAGTTTTATCTGCTCTTCGAGAGATCGACTTGATTCACCATAAGGTATATCACGGTAACGTGATACGATGATCACAAAAGCATAAACAGTGTGCCTATAAGCCAGCCTAGAGATTAAACGCATGCTACCATTCCGTAATCGCGGCAGTGGCGGCGACGCGTTATCATGAGCGTGATAATGATTGTTACCGTATACAGTAACGTATCTCGTTATAAGCTATAGCAAGTAGAGCCAACAGGAACGGTTGGTTGGTTGACTGGCTCGTTGGCTGGCTGAAGCCACTGATCTCGCAGACAATTGCGCGTAATTAACACCGGGACGCTCCGCTTGTTGCAGGGACAATCTACTATGGAGGAACGTATCAATGTTTCTCTCTCTCTCTCTCTCTCTCTCTCTCTCTCTCTCTCGTCGTCGTCGACGACGACGACGACGACGGAGAGG
>NW_012130082.1:2643160-2652253 GCF_000143395.1 Atta cephalotes
CGTACCGTTCTCGTTCTCTACGTCGTACTCGTCTACTCTCGTCTCTCTACTCTCTCTACTCTCTCTCTCTCTCTCTCTCTCTCTCTCTCTCTCTCTCTCTCTCTCTCTCTCTCTCTCTCTCTCTCTCTCTCTCCCCTCCCTCCCTCCCTCCTCCTCCTCCTTCCTCTCTCCTCCTCTCCTCCCTCCTCTCCTCTCTCCTCCTCCTCCTCTCTCTCTCTCTCTCTCTCTCTCACCAATCACTCACTCTTTCTCACTCTCTCTCTCTCTCTTGTGTGCAGATACTATCGCGGAAATTGCTCTTACCGTTTCTCTATCTGCTAATCCAATTTCTATGCAACTCGCGAATTCGCTGTCCTACAGCTGGATCTGGCGGCTGGTTTCAGATAAGGTGTGAGATAGACGTTTAATGACAGCATACCTCAACTACTGTTTTCATTCGTGTACTAATTTTCATAATAGAGTTTCTAGTAGATTCTGAATTGAGTTTTGAAGACACTCCGTTATTTAGAAGACGCCGTTTTAAAAAAAAATGAAATTTGACAACATTTCACGAAGAAAAAGATATTATATTTAAATATTACATTTAAATATAGATGTGATCGGCACATTTAAGCGTTTTTGAGCCAACTTAAAAATAAATGTATAATATAAATAATAATATAACACATAAATATTATATATAATGAAATATTATAATATAAAATATATAATTAGAAACTTATATTTTTTTTTGCTTATTTATGTTGTTATTATTTATTTATAATTTATTTTTTATATTTTATTTTTACATTGTCTGTCAGCCTATTTTTATACTAAAAAGCTCTGGAATTTAACATAGCCGCAAAATATATACGAGTAACATGTACATCGGTTTACTTTCATTGTTGCACAATCTATTGCGGAGTTTATCATTTTCCTTTGACCTAGGCACTGTGTGTAGATACTATCGGGGAAATTGCTCTCACCGTTCCAGCAGCAACTAATTCAATTTCCACGCTGCATAGACGAGTATTGTATAGACCGTTATATAACCGCCATGCTATGACTAAATGACTGACATTCGATAAGACGTAAAGCTTGAAACAGTTAATTAAACGAGAATCAAATGATTTCAGGTCAGTAATAAGCTTAAGATAGTGATAATAAATAATCGATTCGATTTTATCTTTCAGAATATAAATACATATGTCTGTTTGATTTTGCATTATAAGCTTCTTTGATATATCGCTATTAAAAATTTATTACAAGCCGTGGAATTTATTTACATATAATTGTACATATCACAATCGTTGTATTTATAAATTTGTAAATTTTATAAATTTTATTTATAACTTCTATTACGAGAAGGAAGAAGAAGTCAACTCTGTTGATCATATAATTAATATTTTAAAATATAAGGAAATTATTATGCTGCAATACGGACGAATCATAAGCAAAGACAAAGGAGCAATCCAATATATTACAATGACAATCGCCGTAAGGCAATCACAAACAAGCTCGATAGGCCGTACAAACGCAGGCACATCAACATCCATTAGTTGCAACAAGATGTATTGTTGCACCACGCCCTACAGCGTACATAGATACCATCGTCGAAATTTCTATTAACGTTTCTCCGGCTATTAATCCGATTTTACATCGTTCACTCGGGATACTATTCTACGTTTGTCGAACTTGTTTAAATCAAGACGAAACAGTACACAAGGCTTTGTGATGAGACAGGCAGATATCACGCTGATTTATTTGCGAAATCGTCGCGCGATGTCATCTGTGAAATTACGATGATTAACTATATCTCGATACGATCCGAAAGAAATGTCGGACAACGGGTTAGACATTACGATGCAAATTAGAGGAGACACTATTGCCAGGTAGCATTGCGTGCTGGATTAGTCTCGTGTACATCGCATCACCCTCACGAGCTCCTATCACTATCAGCTGCTCTACCACGCGGCGTATCAGAGGGTTTCGTGCCCTTCCTCGTGTGCAGATACTATCGCGGAAATTGCTCTTACCGTTTCTCCAACTGCTAATCCAATTCCCATGCAACGTGAGCTTCCTCTCTGTGCCAGTCATAAGTACTGTTCTACAATCAAAGCTTAGACGACTGATTTCAGATAAGAAGTTGACGACCGATTTAGAATAGGAGAGTACGTTGAGCTGATGGTTGTCGTTTCTGATAGAGTCACAGATGTCATGCGGGAGATTTTTACAATCAGGCACAAACGATACTCTCTAACAATAAGTAGCAAAGAGGTTGCTGTGTAAGTTAATTGGAAAAAAATGTTACAGGTTTTTTATGAAAAAATTTATATAACATTTATGTGCAAATAAGAATTAATTTATAATAGCCTTGATTATTTTATCATTAATCATAATATTAATCTTTGGGGAATATAGAAAATATTTTTATAGAAAGGTACTATTTTGTAATTGTTTTAACAATTACGTAAATTTAATAATAAATTTACATATTATATTTTTTATATATATCTTTTATTTTCATATTTCTTGTCTTCTTAAAAAATGTAAATTAAAAACTGGTATAATTACATATTTTACATTTGAGATCAAATACTGTTTGTTGAAATCGTCTTTTTGTTATGGCTAAGAATAAAAGTATTTCTCACCTTGAAGATGCATCAACAAACATTTTTGTCGTCGAGTGAAATATCCTTGCTCACTCTCGCGCGAAATACCATCGCATCAAAATATGTTATCATGAAATATATTTTACGGCAAATCTTTTTTCAAAGAAATACCGTAGAATATGGAAATTTACACATTCTATAGTATTATCGTTTAAATTTGATAAAATCATCTGCATATAGTTTTATCGCTAGAAACAGCAACGATGTTGCTATTCACAAGGCTAATAACAATCTAGTGTCCTGAGATGAGAGGACTATTTT
This sequence comes from Atta cephalotes, assembly GCF_000143395.1. Lineage (NCBI taxonomy): Eukaryota > Metazoa > Arthropoda > Insecta > Hymenoptera > Formicidae > Atta > Atta cephalotes. The sequence goes on from NW_012130082.1 coordinate 2,646,073, forward strand.
ATATAGAAAATGGTCTCGCTTGTTCGCTTGCGGTGCGCTGAAACTTTCACATACAATAAGCACCAATCATGGCGGATCAATATTGCGCAGAAACCTTTCAGTACGAAACATTATCGCTCCATAGAACAAAATCTTACCTCGATGGATATTTGAGAGGGATCGGCCTTCTTCAGTTTACTCATATAATAGCGTTTCTGTATAGAGTATCTAATTTCCGTCACATGCAAGATGTCGTTTCTTTACTTTGTATACATAGTCTTTACATTAGGACGAACTTACACGTTCTCTCTGCTTCATGTATTTAATCATGATATGCTACCTTCAAGATACATGCATTTATCTCGCGATTTTCTCATTTTGCAAGATTTAACATTCTCAACTCCAGGTTAAGTTTTTGTTAATTAAAAACTTAAACTATACGCGACAAATATTCTTTTCAGATTTCCGTTCTATATCAAAATTATACCGCTTTATAATTAAAATAGAAGTAAAAAAAAGTTTACAATTAATAATTATGAAAAAAATTCCAAAAATTATCTGAGAATTTTACAATAATGATTTTCCTGTTCAATTTTAAAGTTTATAATGGTTCTGTGTAAATTCCAATTTTTATCTACGAATTTTTATTTTATGAAATAAATGAATTATCAGTGTTATTTTTTCTTTTTTTTTTGTATTCAATTTTAAAATGCATTGACATGCATTTTTAAATTAATATTTTTTTACCTGCGTCGCTCAAAACTACATGGCTGATACATTTGTCAGCCTGTCCACTAATTCCATGGTCTTTGTGTTGCAAGGTTCGAGTATGAAAGTAATATTGTTGTGACATTCAGATTCATCACACGCGTGTTAAATTTTCACACGACGGTCACGCACTTTTAAAGCGTACTCAAGTCCCTCTGTTCTACGAATCAGCTTCATCGATTCAGCAATGAATCAGAAACTTTTTTTTTCATTTGAAAATAAAATAAACTTCTTTAAGTAATATATTTTATTATGGAACATTTCAAATTAAAATTTCTATTTGCTAATCTATTTGTTCAAATATACAAATATTCCGCAATTTCTATTATTATTTGTCAATGATTTTAAGTGATTATTAGCTACTTATTTTAAATAATAAATATATTTAAGAACAAAGAAATTATTAGATAAAAATGATTAAAAATATTCTTAACTTTGAGTAAATCTAATAAAAAGCACTATATATAAAAGCACTATATATAAAAAACGAAACTCATAAAATTGTTGATGATGTGTTAATTGTAACCCGTTTGAATTAGACAAAAGCATCAATAACCAACGTAAGTTAAGATTGCGAAGGAAACTCGAGGTGAAGGTCTAGGGTACGCGTCGGCTTGCGGCTACGAACCCGGACTTATAATAGATGCACATGGCGTATTGCCAACGGCGAGGCGCCACAATATTGCCGCTTAGTCACCTCGGACTATGCTTTGTCCGCAACGTTGTCGCGCGCCTCGACGACGATGCAATAAATATTAGAACCCGCCGCGGAAAATCTGAATATTTATGAGAGAATTCGGTAGGACGTCGCACTTTCCGCGCTCCTCCTTTTGCAGAGGACGCGCGTGCAAGGAAATAAATAAGTTATCTTGTCGCGCGCGCATACTCCTTCGTTAAGTGTTAACTTCCAGCTTGGTCCCGTCTGTTTCGTGCAATGAGATTTTGAACCCAACATTTTTTAAGACAGAGAGATAAATAATATGTTAAGAAAATATAAAAAGAACAATCATTTTTATAATATGATAATTTTCTATTTTAATTGTCAATGATACATAATCATTTTTATTTAAAAAAATCGACTTTTTTATTTTATATTTTAAATGTACTTTATATTTTAAACACATACTTTATTTTATATTTCAAAAATGTAACGTAATCTACTCTTTGTAATTGCTACAGTAGAAAATATTTAAATATTTTATAGAAATATTTAAATACTTATAATATAATAGACAAGAATAAAATGATCTTTGAGTTATTTTGAAAATATAAGTATTAAATCGAGGAGAAAAAAATCATCCGGATTTTTTGTCATAAATTTTTGTTAAAATAAAATGTTTATAAAATAAAGAAGTTACTACCAACCTATTATGAAGATCATCTTACAGCATGACGCTTCGATTACAATTCCTATCGCTTCAGGCACTGTGAAAATTCTGATGGACTTGCAGTGAGAAGTTCTCCCGTAGCTTACTCATATTCGGTATCGGACTATCATCCATTTCGTTTCATGCAACACAGTCTGAACGGAGAATTTTTTCGAAATAAATTTGAAAGAATTAGATTAATATTTTTGCCACTAAAGCATCGATCTTTTATTGCCGTGGAATCCAATTTTTATCAGAAAAAGTAAATTTAACATTAAACAACAATTATTTTAATTGAAGAGGTAATTTTTTAAGAATTTTAAAAAAAGTCCAGATTGTATATATTTTCTCTACAACCTAATATAAAACATATTGCTGTCTTTGTTAATAATATTATAGTTGTACACGTGCGGTTATTCTAAATACTTTTACTGATTGTTTATGTTGTCAGGGTCTTCGTAATAGGCTGGACAAGCACAGAAACTTACATGTTAAACTGTGATACAAACTGCATATAAGCTACTTATAAGATTCATCGTATATGGTGTGCTCCAATATCGCACAGCTAAGTCTCTTAGCGTAGTCTGTAACTAACTCGACCCAAGGAAACTTCTGTGTGTATTAGAGTCTTATATATTACTATGTCCTCCTCTTGTCTTTTCTCATATAATGCTCTTACATCTGAACTAAAGCAACGTTATATAAGCGTAAGAGAAGGATATAAAGATATTAATTTAAACGAATTTTAATGAAAATAATTTAATCTGATAACAGTCTTTTAAAATCCGATCTCTTTATTTAAAGATTTTGTCAGAAAACACAGCGTTTCATATTTCTGAATGCACTTTGTAGTGATCGTCTAATAGAGTTTTCATTGCAATATATAAAATTAAATATGCCTTTGTGTTTAGAGGAAGTTAAGTTAATTAAATGATATTTTATTATTTGGAAACTTTAAGATGTCATAATCTTTCAGATTCCGTTTATCTGCACCTGACTAGATTTGTCTTGTATTACGTCTTTGTTCGGCGAATAAAAGCAAATTCACAGGTAGAATTCCAAGAACGGCTAAAGCCACTTCATAGAATCGCTTTTCAAGATCCTGATTGAATATTTCTAAAAATACTTTTCTCTTTTTCTAATGTTTCGCATTCACGATGTCGTCATTCACGTATAAAAGCAAATGATTCACGCTTGGTAGTAATTATAAGAAAAGGTGCAACGAGAAAGGCGGAGAGAGAAAACGAGATCTCTCGCGACGAATTGCAAGTCAAACAGCTAATTGGCAAACGGTCCACGAGTTGTGCATACAGCCAGGAGAATATCGGTCGGCGCCAGACAATTAGCTTAGTAAATTCCACGAAGAAGTTCTTCGCCAGGACGCACGACGAGAAACTGTCAGGGAAGGGCCGAGCGGGGACGATGTCGGCGCGACCGAGTTAACTTTAATTGCCCGGTTGGCCACATAATAAATGACACTGCAGATGCCGCGGCGAGAAATTATTTCGGCCTCGGTCTTCGGCAGGCAGACGATTTTGGGCGTGAAGGCCTATGGAACCCGTGCTATCGACGAACCTGCCAATTAGTTCACGTCCAGGTGCACAATCCGTCATTCCCGAAAATCCAGAAGAATTTCTTTCGGTGCGATTTATCATAGGAATAAAATGGAGAACCTATAATGAGAATTACAAAGTGACGTCTAACAATGAGTAGAGTTATTCGATACCCGCGATTCAGCGAAAAGCAGCGTCGCAAAAGCAGAATTTCCGAAAGGAACAATAAGAACATGACTTCTTGCCTCTCCTCCTGTATTTTTGGATCAAATGTCGCTTACATGATATGAAGAAATACTAAATCACTTTAATTCTAAGCTATAATAAAATTACGGCATTATTTTCGCGCAGACGAAGCATTGGTTGCACTACAGTTTTTATGTTCTGCGTCAGCTGCGCTCTGATCTCGTCTCATTTTTTCTTACCATCCTTTCGTAGAATTATTATAATTCCTCTTAGGGCAGCTTGTTCCACTGAAATACAGCAGAATCAATCAGAATCGAAGGATGTTATTTCGCGACTCTTGTTAGAGACTGTCTAGAATTAAATTCTCGGTTTCTCCATTTCCAGTCGGAACTTTCAGTGTTCGCTTTCTTCTCGTTTTTCATATTTTCCTTATCCGTAATTTTATTTACGACGGAACGAAACTGCATCTTGCCGGTGTGTCAGCGCGCACTTCCTGTAGCACTCGCCGAGCAAATTATTGCGACCAACTTGAAAAACTCGTCGCGCGTAAACTCTCTTTTTTGACTTTTTTAATGACATATAAATGCACTTCAATTATTTTTCTTTTTTTTATGTTACTTCAAAAATTGTGCAATGAAAAATACACAGAACAATCTTTATTTAAAATGCGCAGAAATACTTTCTCATTAATTAAATATTTTATTATACTCTATCTTTATATAAAATCAAATGCTAATTTAATGATTTTAAGTTAAAAATTTTTATATCAGAAAAATTTGAGTGTATTTTAAAAAATTCTATTTATAATTTTATGCATTTTTTAATTTAAAAAAAAGAATCGGATTAAAAATTGGAACGCATACAAAATAAATGTCAAAGTGCGCGCACACGGCATATAAAATGATAAATAATATTTTATATTAAATTCTGGCGGATTATATATTATCTAGAGTGGGACTTAGGTTATTCGTATAAAGAGAAAGTTTAATGTTTTTTTTATAAAAATTCTTAAAATTTTTTTAGTTACAAATTACCGTGTTGCAAAATAATTTAATGGTACAAAATATTATCTCACATCTTTTATTAATCTTTGTAATCTTGTTTTCCAAGTTTCATACTCAATGCTGTTTATGTAGCGCGATTATAAAATTTTCTAAGCACCGTCTCTTACTTTTGCTTTGAAATCTTTTTAAATCTCGATTAAATCCGCGTAGTATGTTATATGTTTAACATGCGTGTCACACACGCATATCAGTTCAAACGTATTAAATATCGTCCTTGCATGTCCACGCGGAGATCTCATTGTACAATCAATTACTGTCTTACTCTCGTACATTTTATGTAACCAGAAGTGCTTGCATGCGGACGTACATTGACATAAATCTGGTTTGCTAACAAGATTGCCCGCTCGTTACACTGATTTTTTTTCACACTCTTTTCGTATAGATGCATGCGAGAACGGCGAGAGAATGTTTCAGCGTTCTGAATAATTATGTTTTCATTGAACTCAATAATTCCTCATTAGCATGAACGTTATTAGAGATGCTTTATGTCGGACACAATTCACGTCATGGATAATGCAGTATTCATACCCACCCGTTTATCACGTAATGTATATATATATATATATGGATAAATAATCAAATGAACGCGAGAATTGTAATGTATTTTAATTCTGGCCGATAATCACAACAATTATTTTTCGTGTAAAATATAGTACATTGCTATATGTAAAGTAAATTCGATAATGTAGTATAACGACATTATACAAACGGAGTTCATATTGTTCAGTCATATTGTTTATTTAGAAATTATCTATCGTTAATCTATCAAGTTATTATTTAATGTCTTTCTTAATGAAATCCGACACAAAATGGTACAAAATGTATCAGTACTTTATCTTCAAATGATTCAGCTCGAATTTCCGTCATCCATGATTGCACGCTTTATCAACGATAATTTTTTACATTCATATAATCGCTCTTTCTCTAAGTGATTAAGAACAAAGGGCGCGACTCAGCTTTTTCCAGCATTTCATCAGTTCGATCATCCCACTTTCCTTCGTCACAAATGCAAGTAAGGTCCCAACTTCTCTATCTCTTCCTATCTCTTTCTTCTTCTCTTCCATTCGCTTTTACGTTTCGGCCTTTTTCCTTATCCCACTCTCGGAACAAGGGACGCTTAAAGCACTTTCATAGGGAGACGACTAATTAGAGCGATTTAGCGTCCGTCGACGGCGTTTATTTGGAATGCAAATGCCATCGTGACCAACCGACCAACCTCCTCCTCCTCCGTTTTTTTCACTCTTTCTTCTCTCTCTCTCTCTCT
>NW_012130082.1:2652273-2664577 GCF_000143395.1 Atta cephalotes
CCACTCGTACCAACCGACCACCTACCTCCTCCTCCTTTTCTTCTCTTCTTCTCTCTCTCTCTCTCTCTCTCTCTCTCTCTCTCTCTCTCTCTCATGTCGTATCGCCGACTAATAAATGCCCGGTGAATTATATCGCGACGCCGGTTACCGCGCCTTGTCCAAGAATGAAAATTGAAAAGGCTGAGAGAGCACGCCATTTGTACTTTGTGATTATCTCATATCTCTCTGTTCGTACGATCTCTCGCAAGTGTCAGAAAAAAAGAACAACGGAATTATAATATTTTACTATGAAGGAATTACTTGTTTTTATTATTTTGTCAATTTAAATTTTTTGAATAATAATTCACAATTTTTATTTGAATTTATTGATTAGAATGAAACAAAGTTTTTTCAACAAAAATATAATTGAAATCCATTTTCTAATTTGTTAATTTTCATTATTAATTAAATTTCAAGTTTGATAAATTTTAAAGAAACGTTTCTTGAAAATTAAATACAGAATTAATTCAAATAGCCAAAGAAATGTTACTTATTCAATTTCTGTATTTCTTTCTTTTATTTTCGGGATTTCTTTTAAGAAAAATTTAATTTATCGAATTTTCAAATTTTATTTCTATTAATTCCAACGTAGAAAATAATAAAGTCAAAGAAAAAAATTAATTCTTTTAATGTTCTATCAGGTTTCTCAATTCGAAATTAAACTTAATTAACCATGAATTAAAAAATTAAAACAGTTGTAATTTAATTATGTTTGATCCCACGATCTTCTAAAATATACACGAAGAATACACGTAAACAATAATACGATAACACGATATATCTCGCGACCATAAAATTCCGTATGTACAGTTATGCTTTTCTGCTCATTCGCAAATTGCCGCTCATAGGAAACTTTTTTCTTCATAACAGGAAATATCACTTTTAGTCGTAATTATGCAGTAAAACTCGAACGTTTCTTGCACTTTCATACTGTGAAGCGTACATCGCATTGAATAATGTTCATGAATGAATATGTATATGCTAGTTGAGTTTACGTCGCATAGAAATGAATAAAATCTTACAATGTTCGCTATTTCATTATATTGATTATAATTTCATTAAATATTATTTATCGCAAGTAAATTACTATTAATATAACAACAAATTATTCAAAAGCTAAACGATCGAAAGTGATATCGATAATTAAAACTATCTTGTACCGTTATTTAAACTTTGATTTTTCTAACTGACTGTTTTAAACAAATTAAATTGTAATTTAATTAGACAAATATAGATCTATATCTATACATATATTTTTCTTCTCATTATTTTCTATAATTAGAGGAATTAATAATCATGCAATAATACATAAATATAGAAACATTACGTAATTAATAATAAATGCTTAATAATAATATTAATAAATACTTGAAAACAATACAATTATCAAAATATGTTGTTATTGAAAAAAAGATTATTCAGATATCTTTGATTGTGGTGGAAATTAATTTATAAATTAAATATAGCAATTATTATCTGAATAATCCCTGCGAATAACGAACGGTGAATGAATAATACAAATCTTAATTTAATTGTTTTTATTTTAATTTCAGAAAATATGTGTCTTCCAAAAGTCCCTCGAGGATCTCTCCTCGCGGATGGCCGCGGCCGAGGCGATTCAGAGCGGCTGGCAGAATCCAAGCGACGCCAACGAAGCGACGGAAATGCTCGAGCAGTTGCAAAAATTCGGCGAACGACTGGTACCAATCCAAAGGAACATCGAAGATGCGAACGACCAGGCAAGCGTCTTCGCATCGAGCAGTGTCATCGTTTCTCATGCTTTATTGGCGAAACTCGAAGATCTGAACACCAGGTACTTACTTGATGACCACGTAAAAATTTATCGTGTGACTTCTGAATTTTAGACAAAACTCGTACGTCAGCAATGTACACGATGTCACAGAATCATTTAATGACGTATTTCTCCAAGCAATCTGGCATCAAAATTTTTTCAGATACAATTCTCTCTGAATAATAACGAATTCTGTGGAAATATACAAATAACAAAATATTAATAAACAAAATATTCTCTTTATCATCCGTTTGAAACGTTCTCTGTTTTACGTTGCTTTATGCAAGTATCAGGATAGAGAATTTAAAATTCGCTCGATACTGTGGGGCTTATTTTTACAGCTTGCCATGCGACAGGTTTTGAATTCGGGATGCAGCGACGTTAACTTTTTCGTATGTTTTCGTAGGTGGAAGGTGCTGCAAGTCGCGGTTGACGAGCGTTACAAGTTGCTAAGCGGATTCGGGAAGGATGGCAGCACTCCGGGTAGTCAGGCTTTCCTCGCGAGCAGCGTAGAACCACCATGGGAGAGAGCCCTCACACCCGCCAAAGTGCCTTACTATATCAAGTAATCGATCTTCCTTGCACTTCCCCGCACGGTTGCCTCGATTTTCCCAAACCGTACGACACGGTTATTCTTGAGGCGATCGAGAGCTTTTACTAACATGGTCTAGTTTTATGTTATACTGAAAGGAATATTCGTATATTTATTAAAGAATAAATTGATTCAAATATAAAATGAGTCTAACTCGAATATCTAAGAAAATATTCCGTATTTATTAGTATTTATTTGAACGTCTAAATAATAAATATCTAATTAATTTGAACATTAAAAAAACTTTTATAATAAGTTAAATTACTATGTATATTATATAAAATATAATATAATAACTTAAATATATGTCGAAAGATTTCTTCAATTTCATCAATATATTAAAATGTATAAAAGATTATTGCTTTATTCTATTTGTATATTATATTTCTTCATACATATAGAATTAAGTTTATGGATTTAAATTTCAAATCTGTTACAGCCATCAATTGGAGACTACGCATTGGGATCACCCGAAAATGATAGAACTGATGTCTTCACTCGCAGACTTAAACGAAGTTCGCTTTTCCGCATATCGAACCGCCATGAAATTGCGTACCGTTCAGAAGCGATTATGTCGTGAGTATCTTTGATGATCATTAAAGTGATGATCAAAATTACTGTTGTTTTATTGCTATTATTTTGTTCATTGTTGTTATTTTATTATTATAAACTGATCGATATCGTGAGAATTTCTTTGTTGATCTTTATTACCTAACATCATGTAATATTTTGAAAATGAAAAAAAAGAATGAATAATTATTCCATATTTTGACTTAATTGTTTTTAGTGGACATGTTGAGCCTTTCCACCGCATTAGAACAATTTGATTCACACGGACTTCGGGCACAGAATGATAAACTGATCGACATCCCCGATATGGTAACAGTACTGACATCGCTATACGAAGTAATAGCAGCAGACAATCCAGCGCAGGTGTCTGTACCGCTATGCATTGACCTAGCCATTAACTGGCTGCTCAATGTATACGATAGGTATTCTAAGTGAATACATTTTATATCTATTAAACTGTCGACATGTTCTATCTTTTATTATTCATATTTGGCTCACATTTTATATACATTTACGTTTTTTATATTTAATTTAAAAGATTATCCAATTTTTTAATTACTTTATTCTTAAAACATTATACTTAGCGTTGTCCAATTTTTAAATTGTTTTATTCTCAAAACATGCTTAATATTATCATGATAAACTGTCATTATAATATTTTTTTACTATAATTTTCAGTCAACGTACCGGCCAAATTCGAGTACTTTCATTCAAAGTCGGTTTGGTTTTATTATGCAAGGGACACTTAGAGGAAAAGTACAGATGTAAGTAACATGAAGAGATTTTCCCTGATGAGTTAATTAAACATTATGTTTAACTATATCTAATAGAGATTTTGTAAATGTTATTTACAGATCTATTCCGTTTAATTGCGGATCCCAATAGATTGGTAGATCAACGAAAGTTGGGTCTTCTATTGCACGATTGCATACAAGTGCCGAGACAATTGGGCGAAGTTGCAGCATTCGGTGGCTCGAATATTGAGCCTAGTGTTCGTAGTTGCTTCGAGAAGGCGGGAAAAGATAAGAACGAAATAGAAGCCGTGCACTTTTTGAGTTGGCTACAACAAGAACCACAGAGTATGGTCTGGCTGCCGGTATTGCATAGACTATCCGCAGCGGAGACTGCTAAACACCAAGCCAAATGCAATATATGCAAAGAATATCCTATTATAGGATTCAGGTGAGATTACATTTGATTAAAAAAATCGATATGTACATTATATACATATATGTATATATAATTTTTTTTCAAAATGTGTATTGATGTAAAAAATATCTATATTTTAGATACCGTTGCTTGAAATGCTTCAACTTTGACATGTGTCAGAACTGTTTCTTCTCAGGACGCAAAGCAAAGAACCATAAGCTAACGCATCCGATGCAAGAATATTGCACGGCGGTAAGACGTCTATCTTTACTTTTTTAAATGTTATTAAAGGAAACGATTTTTATAAGTATTTGAAACGATGCGTTTGTTACTTTACAGACAACCTCCGGTGAAGATGTACGGGACTTCACGCGAGCGTTGCGCAACAAATTCAAGTCTAAACGATACTTCAAAAAACATCCCAGAGTTGGCTATTTGCCTGTGCAAACTGTCCTGGAAGGAGATGCGTTGGAGAGCCCGGCGCCATCGCCCCAACACAGCTCACTCAGTCAAGACATGCACTCCCGTTTAGAAATGTACGCCTCTCGACTCGCCGAAGTTGAGTTGTCGCGTACAAGAAGTAATTCCACGCCGGACAGCGACGATGAACATCAACTGATAGCACATTACTGTCAGAGTTTGAACGGTGGCGACAATATTAATGTACCCAGAAGTCCAGTCCAAGTCATGGCCGCGATAGACGCTGAACAGAGAGAAGAACTTGAAGCGATGATACGTGAATTGGAAGAGGAGAATGCGACATTGCAAGCAGAGTACGAAAGATTACGTTCGAAGCAAACTCCAGGTTCAACACCAGAGGATGGTCATAGTACTAGACAGCCTGATTGCGATATGATTGCAGAAGCTAAGCTGCTGAGACAGCATAAAGGAAGATTAGAAGCACGCATGCAATTACTCGAGGACCACAATCGCCAATTGGAGGCGCAACTGCAGAGACTTAGACAGCTTTTAGATGAGGTATGCCGAAGAATGTAACGTTTTTAATATTTATCTATTATTTTTATTTATTATATATTTATTATATATTTATTATATATTTATCTATTATTTCAATAACTCAAAAAAGAAAAAAAATTTTAATTTAATTATTTTTTTTTAGCCAAACGCTTCTTCACCATCGAAAACCGGAACTTTACAAACCCGAAGTGTAACGGCATCACAATTAGCAACTGACTCTCCAGCAAAAATGAATGGCCATTATCATGATTCTCCAGGTATATTCTAATTTAACAAATAGCTTTAATTTTAATAAAAAGCTAAATAATTGTGACTCTTGAAAAATAAACAAATGATAATATCTAGAGTGATACATTAAGTATCTCAATTAGAAATCACTATTAATACACTATTTATGCATTCAATCAATCGAACTGTAATAACACATCATACACTTTGTGACTCATATGTAACAGTCGATCTAATACCTTTCTATTAGAATTACACTAACTACATATTGATACAATAGGGATTCAATGATTTTAATTATAAATATAACTATGCGCGAGCTAATGATACATTTTATTTGCTTAAATTATTTTCTGCACGTCAAGACTTCTTCAATATAACAAATAACATTTAACAAATTAATAAAATTACAAAAGAAATTAGTTATAAAATTCAGTGATTCGAAATATTACAACATTATAAATCTTTTATTTTGTTATAAGATTGTAAAGAATCCCTATTGTTTATATTCTGTATATACATATTTAATCAGACGCCGTGGAAACTAGATAAGCTTATTGCTATTGGGTATACGGATATAGGTGGAGGAAGCTCAAACGAGGGCAGAGTCAGCAGTTTAGAGAGGCCACCGCCGCCGCCGCATTCTCACAGCGTTACCCACAATGTGGGTAATTTGTTGCACATGGCAGGTTCGTTTAATTTATGTGAATTTGATCGTGTGTCAATTATGTAGTATAATTAATCTATATTATGCCCAATCTCCATAATGCACGTGACATTTCTGCTTAACATAACAAAAATAACATTGCCTTCCTGTTTTCACGCTACAGAATGGATGTAAGGTGAGATCATTGCTTCTCCCTGGGAGCTAAAAATCGTCTAAATATATACAATCACCTCGATGTCGAATTACTTAATACACAACGGACGATATCATCGATCTAAAGTTTATGAATGTTTATCAATCTTTAGTGTTGATTGCGTTTTCATATGTCCAAATCCATCTTCTCGATCCACGCTTATTTCTTCTTTTCTATGTATCTCTTCTGTATAATTAACATATGCACGTTAATTGTCTAGTTAATTATAAAATTAATTATAAAATATCTTGAGTTTGCCAATATATTCTGAACCTCAGGAGCAATAACAAAGAAATAGATGGGTGTTAAAGATCTTTTCTCTTTATTTCAGGAGACTTAGGAAAAGCTGTGGGCGAATTGGTAACAGTCATGACGGAGGACACGTCGAAGACGAATGGTCAACGGGCGCCGCCGCCGGCTTTTAAATAACAATTGTATCGCGACGTTTGCCCCGGCCAGAAGCTAAGTCGGCTAGATCGACGCTAAATCCATTCGACACGTTGCAAACGTTTAATCGTAATTATATCGACCAATAACAAGTCTGGCTCTAAACGCATATCAGAGACGAATACATGGTATATCTGCCGCGCAAATGCAGGGTCAGGGGACTCACCTCTCATGGTGGTTTTGGGTATTTTATAAGTTTTGATATACGTCGTTGTATAGCTGAATTATATCGATAAGATGATTATGGTTTGGCTTTTGGTGGTCCCCTGAGAGTAACTTTACTACATATTGACACGTCATATCATGAAAACTAATCCTAATGAAAAATCAATTGTTATGCTTGCTAGCTAAACTATACAAATGAATAAGAGATATAATGAGTATAAAAAATACGGAAGAAAATATCATTAACAATGCATGCAAAAGCAATGTATCAAATCACATAATCTATTATAGAACGTAGCTTATATTTACATACCCATTCTGTTCACTGCCACGGGCTCTTCCTCGACGTAACTTACACAATGTACATGTTGCGATTCTAGATGATGACATGTAATGAAAAATAGACAGTATCCATATCCGATCTTCTTGTAATCAACGCTCTTGAATTTTACAAATCGATAATCATGAAGCAAAGAGAATCTTTTATAATAAAATAGAGCGACAAGCATTACGAGTTTTCAAGTTTATTTTTTATCCAGTTACATGATTTTTTTCAGATTTTCTAAATGAATTTAAACGGCAATGTCTATTATTTTTTAATATCTGCCGGATGTTATTATATCTAAGAGTATATTGATAAGTAATTAATCGATAAACTGTAGACTGTATTCTGATATGTAATAAAGTTGTCTAGAAAATACATTCACCGCGATAAAATGTGAGCTCGCCATGGTTTTGTTATTAAGTAATTAATCTGCGATAGTTGCTTCCTCGAGCGAATGATTTTTCTATTTTGAATGAATTAAATGCGCAGCATATTGTTTTTTCTTTTACACATATCACACACGGTTGCCATATGTTAATAGTACTATTATATCACTTCTGATGAGGTTGCTATCTGCGAAATGTAAGAAACATATCTATGAAAGAAATTATCATATTTTACCAATTCGATAAACATTGCGAACAAATGTAATGAATTGTTATTCACCGTCGTTACGTCACAAGAACATTGATTTCACCTGACAGAGTGTAAAACTATCGAATATGTTTCCAAACTCCGTCTGTAGTTTGTTGAAAGATTGTTGGTTTTGCGATTTCATACATTAAAATATAACGCATTAAAATTTAGAGGATTAGGTATATAAAAATAAAGTTATATACTGCGTACAACATCAAACAGGTAACTACGTTACTTGTAATATATTGTAATATGACTGAAATGATATGGGACAAAATGCTTAAATAAAAATAATATAAATATAAATCTCTCCTGTATATTTTTTCTTCCAAATATATACGATTGTTTTTTATAAGTTCAATGAATGTTTTAATTACTTATTAATAAATCTTGAATATTATATTGAATATTATAGTTAAACGTTATCGAAATTTACTATTGTAAACTAATGTCCAGAAAGATAAGCATTCATAATCGTCTTTATAAATTGAGTTTTTAGGTAATTCATACACTTTCTTATTTATATTAATTAATTATCTTCATAGATATATATATATTTTTTTTCTTTATCTGTTTTAACTATCTGAATTGTTGCATAAAAAAAATAATACAAAAATATAGTTTAATTCAAAAAGAAATAAATTATTTGCAAATTTTCATATAATATTTTTCATATAATAGTTGAAATGAAATAAAATAAAATAAAATAAAATAATTAGCTTATATTATATTATTTAGAATATATTTTGAATATATTGATCTATAACTAAAAGAAGGATAAGGAGGAGGATCAATAAGACTGTTTTTTTAGCCCTTACGAATTTTCATTAGATAATTTTTTTGTATGATTATTAGAAATATCAAAAATATCAAAAATTATTAAATTAGAAAAACCTCAATTCATAAAACCCTAATTAATTATTTATCTAAATGTATCACATTGTAATACATAATACCTAAGCTCTCTTTTATGACTAATAAGCGAATTAATAAAGTATTTAATAAATGAATTAATAATGCATATATATATATATATATATTATTTTTTTTTTTTTTTATTTATTACCATATATTGCTCTGCCATATTAATGTTATTTTATACTACCTGTTTCTAAGGTAACGATAAATAGTGAAATAGTTCATAGTGAAAAAATAAATTTTTTAAATTATTTTTAACATATGGATACTATTAGTATCTAAAAAATGAAACTCAAATAGGTGATTAGTATTAGTTGTCTATAGGACTTAAAATCTCACTGCATCAAAGTTGTGATTATTTTATTTAGATTTTCTTATTCAAAAAATTAAAAATAAAATAAAATATTAAAAAAATTTTTAAATGCGGAATAAATATATTAAATAATTAAAAAATAAAAATAAAATGTAAGTAAATATTAAAAAGTTAAAGCGATAAAAATAAATTATGAATAAATGTTAAATTTTAAATTCATAAAGGCCGAATTAATATTTGGAAACAGCTAGATTTTCAACTAATAGCATTTTTATTTCAATTATAATATTATTGTAACTTTTTGTATATATAATAAAATAAACTATAACATATTTAATAAATGTTTGAAGTTAAAAACTTATTGTACTAATACGAAAAGTTTGTGAATTGAATATAGGTCAACATGAAAACAAAATTCTCGGTCAGAGCATCTCTGATGCAAGGACGTTACTTGAACTGGTATTCATTCAATCCGGTTTTGATCATCCTTCGAAGGAAATCGTAAGTGAACTGATAAGCAAAAAAAAAAGCACACTACGAATATGGACTTAACTCAGTTCCAGCACGCGTAACAATTTTATTCATAGGATTAAGACAAAAATTTACCTCATTTCAAGTAATCTTTATGCATTTCTAAAGAATGATTTTTATGCAAAATTTTAAGTATAATAAATAATATATTATATATTATAATAAACGTAAAAAAAGTATTAT
The DNA here is from genome assembly GCF_000143395.1 of Atta cephalotes. Classification (NCBI taxonomy): domain Eukaryota; kingdom Metazoa; phylum Arthropoda; class Insecta; order Hymenoptera; family Formicidae; genus Atta; species Atta cephalotes. The sequence goes on from NW_012130082.1 coordinate 2,662,000, forward strand.
TCTTCACATAATAATAATATATTATTCCCATATGTAATAAATTTTATAAATTATTTTAATTTTATAAATTATTTCGAAATATTAGATATACCTATAATTATTTTAAATTGATTAATGAATTTTTCAAAAAAAAAAGGAATATAATGTAATGTTTTAAGAACAGCAAAATATTTTAGCATTCTGTCGCATAAAATCGCATAAAATTTCCGATAGTTCGAATTTTGTTAATGCCATTAGGAGGACAAGAATTAGGTATGAAAAAACTCTACAAATTAATATATAATTCTTTGATATAGCACGACAATGCAATGCCATTTCAAATGCAAAGAATAATTACATAATGTATATAGATAAGTTATTGATTCATTTCCTCCATAATTGTAATAATAGCATCAGATAATATCTTAATGGATTTTTAATTTTAGCATCTCATATATCAAATGCAAACGTTAGGTATTATTTTGTTCACATTACCAATTTAACCGCAAAATTCTTTAAAAAGCACGGTTCAGGCCTTTGCCCTTTCTTTGCGTGCGACTATCGCGAATCGCGTGAGCGCACTTACGGAATGCTTGTGTAAATGTTGCTCGTATGATTGCAAGAAATACTCAGAATCACAATATTCTTCACTACTATACTTCACTACTTATAATGTACATGACCATGACCATCGCATTGCATTGCTTACACATTACTTCAACAACATAACGCACAGGAATCGAACATCTTTGAAGGAGATTACTGAAAGAGGTTTACACGTCTCTTTACACAATTGAGATCTAAAAGAAACTATCACAAGATTCTCTGCTGAGTATTTCACGAAATATCTGATCGCAGAATTACAAGCGGAATATGAGTTATGTTATCTTCTATTCACTCATTATACTAAATTTTTTATTTTTGTACACATATGTAATTTTATAAAAAGTAAATATATTAATAATTTTCTCACAAACATATATGAACAAATTGGAAGAAATACTTTACTTTTAATACATCTGTATGTGCAAGCAGAATGTACTGTCAAAGTACATTGTACGTATCTCACGTACGTATATTTGCCGAAGTTCCAATGCAGGCGATTGAGTCATCGATACGTGACATATGTATCAATGCGCGTAAACAGAAATTTAGTGCATACTGTCCGAAGGTCGATCGTAATCGCTTTAAAATATGGTATACATTTATTCAATATCAAACCAAACGATCAAACAGTTTATATAACGTTATATAATCGGTGATCTAAATATAACATAGACGATGACATTGTACGTGCTTGTCTTTATATTGAAAAGATGTTAAATTACTTACATGTTTATTATGGTGACGCATGGCACCTTGTGAAAATGATTGATTTATAATCAATAGATTGCAAATCGAGCCCAATTGTTCCCACGTATATCTCATTTTTATAAGACAAAAGTTGATTTCAAAGATTCTAGACTATTCTAGGGCTGTATAATTATATAAGTCTAAAAATCTAGAGAAGGGTACAGATCGTAAGACTAAAGATCTAAAACGAAGATTGCAGAAATCACAATCTTGAGGCTATCTAGGAGGAGGCCTAAATTAATTCTGATTATAATACAAATATTTAAATCCATCTAAATCTATGAAAAAAATAATGAGATAAATGATAAATTAATATAAAGCAAACATCATAAAGAATAAAATTAACATCTATCAGTGCGGTATGTTTTCTTTACATCAATTAATTTATTTCATTTTTTTTTCTTATTTGTTTATAAAAGTATTAAAAATATTAAGATATGTGTGTGATTATTCAAAAATTAATGATTCACAAAATATTTAATATTTCATGTCAATATGTGCCAAAATAAGGTATAAAATATTCCATAAACCATTGATTTTTTATATCTTTCTCTATCTTAATATTTTCATATGCAGAATAATTGAAGGAATCATATTATGTAAAAAAGAATCACATAATCCTATTTTTAAAAAGATATGAAGATGACCTTCATATCTTTTTGACGCCTCTATTTAAGAAATAACAACGTGATCAAAATACATCCCCCTGAAAATCCTTTTCAACAAAAACATACTAAAAAACATTTTTCGTGTTTTATATATTTTTTTAAATATTTTTTAACCTAGGGCAATTAAAATAGAACATTCTATATATGTATACTTCTATCAACACATATATATTTATTGGCAATCGAAAATGATTATAATTATAGTTAATATTATTATAAAAATAATTATTCTAAATGATAGTGTTAAATATTTTTTGGAACAATCATATAATTATTTAAAAAAAAACTAAATTAATCATTTTAATTTAAACTATTTTTATGGTAATAATAGTCATACTTCATAATTATAGTCATAATTATAGTCATACTTATTATAAGTTTATATTATTATAAGTTATAACTTATAGTCATTTTTGGTTGCCAACTATATATATTTGTTAATAGAATTATACATATAATTATTATTACAAATATTATAACAGTAATAATACTAATAATCATATATATATATATATATATATATATATAATATATATATACATATATATATATATATATATATATATATATATAATATA
>NW_012130082.1:2664597-2666796 GCF_000143395.1 Atta cephalotes
TTATTAATTATAATTATATATACGTTTAGTTTGTTACGACTATATATATTATATATAATATATATATATATATATATATATATATAATAATATAATATATATATATATATATATATATATATATATATACATATATATATACATATATATATATATATATATATATATATATATAAAATTATAATAATATGTATTATATAGTTACATATACCAAAAATTTTTTCTTTCACAATTAGTAAAGGAAGGCAAAATTGAACAGTTTCATAAAGCTCGGTTCACAATATTGGCCTAGTGGGAGTTACAGAAGAAAAATCTAAATGATGTATAGGGACTAATATAGTCTCATCTGCTCCCCACAACTATTACTATTATTACTACTATATATTTATCACTTTTTTTGTGTGTAACTATCCTAGTACTTATTATAAAACATTTGTCAAAAGCCTGAAAGGAATAATATTTTTAATCTACAAAAGATAAAAATAATGTTTCAAAATTATATTAAAAATAATATTTCAAATATATGCATGTATAAGATTATGTAATATTTATAACCAAGATACAAAGGGTTTCTTTAAATCTGTATAAATTAAGACTCGCGTGTTTTCTAGAATTTTTTCTATTATTATAGACTACAATTAAATGGTACGTTTTGAATGGAACATGAGTAAAAGATGCAACGCAAACGCAAGGATATGTGATATCAGAAAGTCCAGATTTCTCTATTGGTTTTGCCATGTATACACAAAAGGAAGTTATTATTAAGTAAATTCTTAGCATTCCTTTCGGTATAGCACTACTTTTCTCACGGAGCACTGAACGTCCTTATAGAAGCTGATGGAAATGCAAATAGATCAGAGCGCGGCTGTAAAATGTGCAGGAGTAAACGAGTGCAATCGTTGAGAAAAAAAACGAAAATGGCAGGTACATTCCATCTAGTTCTTATATATTTCTTATAAATTTCGCAAAAATTCAAACAATAAATATTAAACAATAAGTTAATTAAACCGCTATGTTAATAAATAAAATAAGTAGAAAAAAGCTAGCACATTTAGATATTGATGCATGATGTTAATAATGTTAATTTATCCAAAAAATTCAATCTATAAATTAATTCTTAAAATTTTACGTATTATCATTAAATCGCATTTATAATGTTAACGTCAACAAGTATAAATTCAAGTATAAATTATATTGCCAATGTTTTTTAAATATAATAAATATCAAAAAATTTTTTTCTAACTAAAAACAGTTTTTCAATATATCTATCTTATAATTTGTCGATTATAAATTGCAGATTACGATACAAAAGATGTTTTTGAAGCGCGCGGTTTATTTTGCTCAGTTATGATGCACTCGATATATAGTTTATTGAATTTATAATGATTATTTTTTATCATTCTATAATATAAACTCAGCTTACATGAACTGCCTGCGTGATACCAGTTTCGTTTACAAAACGAGTTCCCGTCGCGGAGCAGCAACAATAAGGACTGGGTGAAGGCATACGGAGAAACCTATATAGCCTATATCCATCGAAGGTTCCATGACCCAGCGGGCACTTTTTTTGCTCCATGTAGGAAGCCTGCACGAGGCCTCAGAGAAGGTCGTTCTTCGATGATCGTAGCCTGTGTAGCTGAAGTCAAAGCCGAAAGAGGTGCGCGCAAAAGTTTAATAAAATCGAGGTCGCCAAAATTCAAATAAAAATTGCATTTTATTTCAATTTTTTAATTTCATTTCTTAAAGTAAAATTCCAAGTAAAGTTCAATTAAAAATAACTTTTTCAAAAGTACTTAAATAAGAGATAAAAATAAAAATAATAAAAGTAAAAAATGTTGGATTTGTTTTCATACAGAAAAACTTTTATGTTGTATTGTTTAAATATTTTATCTTTCCCGATTTTATAATTTTTACTGAACAAATATTTTATTTTTCATATTGTTAAATGGACAAATATTTTACTTTTCATACTCCTGAATAGATTACGATAGCCATGATATTAAATGCGGGTCAAAAATCAATTACAAGAACCAAAAGGTTTTGAATTCCCAGACGATATCAGACCTGTTCCCGGAATTCTGACCCTGACGTCATCTACAGTTTAGGTAAGGAAAGAAATGCGAATGACGCTTCGTGTGTGTGTGTGTGTGTGTGTGTGTGTGTGTGTGTGTGTGTGTGTGTGTGTGTGTGTGTGTGTGT
>NW_012130082.1:2667267-2676685 GCF_000143395.1 Atta cephalotes
GTGTGTGTGTGTGTGTGTGTGTGTGTGTGTGTGTGTGTGTGTGTGTGTGTGTGTGTGTGTGTGTGTGTGTAAATTTTTAAAGTAATGTAACGAAATTTCAAAGTGACATTGAAAATGCAAGTTTCTTCCACATTGTTTAAAGTATTTACTTATTACACTCCAATTTAGTACATATTTTTGGCAAAAAGTATAAAACATTTTTAAAAAGTACAAATATTTTACAAAAGTACAAAATATTAAATACTGAATAATACGAAAACTAAAATTATGATTTTATTGTTTCGCATTTTTATACTTTACACCATTGTTATTATAATTTTAGCTTAATCCATGTTTTCTGCCATCCATGTTTAAATACGATTTACATATGATATGCACTCAAGTATTAAGGGGATTCTAAACTGTTATCGATTATATTTCAAATAAATATTTTTTTAATTGTTTTACAGATTTAAAAATTCCTTTTTCACACAATTAAAGTATAAATGGTAATGTAGTCCAAACCGGTTAAGTTTATGTCAAAAGTGAAAAAAAATTGGAAAATTACAATTCTTTGTCGACTTCTGGCGTTGACTCGTAATAATCGTAATAATCATATTTGCTATATAAAAGTTTTGTACTTTGTACATACGTACGTATAACACAATCTTGATTTGGATTAAGGATTACACAACAATATTAATTTCTTAGAATTAGGTTTAGATATCTAATACGAAGATCAGTTAGAAAATTTTTACGTATGTATGTATTTGAAGCAGTAGTGTACAGTGATGTATTATAATTTATACATTTATAGATTAATGTCATAAATCGTATGTAGATCCTACCTCAGTAAAATAGATAACTTTAAAATCCTTAAGATCTAAAATTGAAATTGAAACGTATTCGTATATTGAGTAATATTCTACCTAAATAATATAAATTCAGATGTAGCCACACAGAAAAGATGATTATAGATTGTAATTTCTTCAATAATTGCTAATTAGTGCATTTTTTTTAATGCATTTCAATCTCAAAGATAATCAATATTTACGGTAACTTATGTACGCACATTTGAAATAACGATATTATGAAAATATTATGTAATATTTTTACTTTCAACTGCCTGCAAAGCCGTTTACATGTGCCGTTAAAAGCTGCTAATGTTAAATAAATTACACATGACAGTTAAGCTGTCATAATCAAGATTTTATACACAATAAAGATACGTAAATTATAATGTGACCTATAATTTGATTCATATTTTCATTTTCATTATTATTTATTTATAAATATTATGGCCATTTTTTCCGTCACAGTTCGAGAAAGATGGCCGATGAAAGATGGTTAATGATGATTAATCGTAAAAAACACACATATAGTTTTTAAAATATAGAAATCTTTATTTAGTTTCCTTAATTTAAAAGAATTATCATTTTTTGTTATTATTATAGCGTCAGATTTTAACTTTTATGTTACCAAACTCGATGCACATAGAAAACATCCTGTTTTATCTTATCATCAGTTCAAAGACTCGAGCGAATTAATGAAAATATGAAACGAGACCCACGCTCTTCTTCATCTTTCTGCAGGAATCTGCTCGTCGCCTGACGTCATCTCCGTCGGCGGTTTGGAGAACGGAGATTTCGTGTCGCGGACGCACCGGATGAAAGCTCAATACTCAGCGTGGCCAATCGCCAGGCGCGTCGTAGGAACTCCAGCGGAACGTGTTGCCGTCGCCGTCGTCTCGTCGTCGGCTGAGTCGGCTCCCGCCAGTCGAGTCGCGTCCGCCGAAGTGTGAACGTGGTTCCCTCGTGATCGGCCGATTAACCCCTCGGATTTTCCATACGTAAACGCGACTCTTTCTCGAGGCGAAAAAAATGGCCTGCAACAGAGCTGCCAAATCTGGATTTGCCGCGGAGGCACAAAGAAAGGTGAGAAATCCGCTCTAGCCATGTCCACACGGTCGCTGGCATTCCTGCCACCCTGACCTAGTCAACAACCCTCCGTTCCTCCCCACCTCCCCTCTCTCCCATTTTTGACGTGGGACTCGTGGACTCGACCTACTAAGGGTGTATTTCCGCGCAGACGCCGTTCATCGAATTGGTGAACACGCATCTATGAATGGTATCGTCTAGCCGGGGTGGTTGCGTCAAATCGGAGTAAATTGCGACGTTAGATTGCTTTTCGACGAGGCTAATTATTATTATAAAAAATTGTTAAAGTCAGCTAGTGTCATTTTTAATAATTTTAGCTAGTGTTTTTAGTGGATATCGTCAATTAATAATCACTGTTATCGCTGATTATGTTGATCGCGTTACACTCTCACTAATGCGATTGTTTTCATTGACCTATTTTAAGACAGTAGGGTGGGATGAGAATTTAAGTATGGTTTAGGGATGACAAAGGATAGTCGACGCTGTGGAAATACCAGCTATTTCTCAAGATTATTCGCGTTGATTATCGTTAATTTAAAAAATTAATGTATGTATAATCTGTTGCTAAATTGTTATGCCAATTAATATAGCAATATTTTAAATTACGAACACTAATTAATATTCTATTTTAAATGATATAACTTTTATATTTTGTTAATTTAAATAATCAAATAATTACATCTATTGAAATAAAATTAAGCAAATATATTCTTTGCTGAGAGAGATTAAATATCATCTACTTTCATGTGTAGTATTTCGTGCTTTATTTTTCACAGTTTGTTAACATATTGTTAACGGGAAATTAATTGTAGTCCGTTTTATGCCTAAATATTGGACTGACAGCAGATTCATGTTTAGAAAGGCATACAATTTGAATGATCGCGTGAAATTGTTAGACCTTAAAGTTGAAAAATTTTTTATTATAGAATTTATGATTATGTTTTTGTTCTTTACTTTTATTGTGATTTGTTTTTGTCTGATCTTTCGTATAGTATAAACACAATTTTGTTCGCGTTAAATTTTCTAAACTAAAAATAGGCCACCGACGTTGGATTTCTGTATAGAACTCCGATTAATGGGTTAAAAAATGGAAAATAATATTTTTTGCGTTACAGTTTTATATCATTTTCATAAATATGATTTTCTTATAGTTATTGTAAAAAAAAGAAGAGTTTACTAACGTAATATGATAGTAAATAATGAAACAGACTATCGTTGTTTGTACCCCGCATTCGTTCACATAGCTCGTGTTTACATTATCTTACTGCGTACCGATAAATATACAAAAGTCGTCAAGAGATATTTGCAGAAATAATAAAATATAAAACACTAGAAAATACTATTTTATATTTTAAATAATCATCTTTTACACACATTAAATAATCATCTTTTAAATAATCATCTTTTCACACATATCGCGCTTAATGCAATTTTAAAGATTTTCGTTAATTTGTGGTGTAACGTTTTCATTTCGATTGCATACAATTTCGATACGCTTTTCAAACATCGTTACATAAATGAGAAACAGGAAATGCGCGCAACAGTTGGCAAAAATTCGCGACATAGTATTCAGCCTGATGAACCTTTGTGTTAAGTTTCAAGCGGGCGTATCGTTTATCTCACAGCTGTGTTTAAACGTACATTTTATATTCGCCCGGTTTCACGATTCCGAGACGAAGCGATTCTCGCCAGTCATAAATCACTTTATAACACAAACTCGTGTATGTACCTAAATCGCGTCCATTCAAATGTCCCGTAAATGGCTTCCCGTCGAGTGTATATCAGTACAAAGCGACACTTTTAAAGAAAAACAATTGACGATAAAGTCCTTCCTGAGAGAAATCGTCGACAATTAACTAAGGATGACATGTCGCAATTTCGAAAGTTATTTTTATTGCACTGCCACAAAATATAATTCAACCGTTGCAATAAACAATTTTGATAAAAGTCAAAAATATAATCTTTTTAACATATGATTATATAAAGTTAAAGAGCATGTCACGTATATTTTTTATTGAACAAAGATATCTCAGGCGCGAAACATGTTCGAAATATTTCGCGATTAATTTTGCGGAAACATAATTATTATATAATCTGTTGCATACAAGGAATAAACTTTCGAGTTAAAACTATCGACATTTTATAAATATCCTTGAATGTTAAGACTGCAAAAGTAGCTGACGTAAATTTTATATTATGCATTCGAATGATGTACGTGAATAAGTAGTCGTGATAAGTAGTTGTGTGCGATTTCAATGCAAATGTCTCATGAAGCTAAATTAAGATCAGGAATAATAAAAATGACACATACAATATCAGAATTTAACTTGCACGTTCATCATCTTAACAATTCATTAATAAGGACATTAATTTAACGATTAAAAGTTGTTGAATTAATTATCTTATCAGTTATGCTGTTATTAAAAAATTATATTCGCATATATATTTTGAAAAAATGCGTGCGCTTATCTTATTCCGAATCATAAAATCGATTACCTTTTCTCACCTCAAATAAATATCCCGCGGAGTTCAGCGATGCACACGTTTCGTAAACGGCAACAGCTGCTAGGCGGTCGTTTCTTTCGAGGGGAATTAAAATGAGACCCAGTTGCCGAAGAAGGGAGCGTCCCTCGCGAAACCCGCTGGCCATGGTACACTTCTTAGCCCATTCGTTCTGCGTTTCTTCTCTCTTTCTCTCTCTCTTCGATATCTTCTCAAATATTTTTTGTGCGCAATACACTTGAAAATGCGCTATTCCGTAACGAGAGCAGATAGTTCTCATCTTCCTTCACGCGTAACTAATGTTCAACTGTCTTACGCCTTTGAGAAACGTTGCAGAAAATTCGTGTGCTAATTTATAGCATTAATTTCATGGCGTTGCGAAGCGCAAAATTTATTCCATAACACTGATTCTCACGGAAAGCTGAAGAATCATCTTTAATAATAAATTAATATTACTTTAATTAAATGTGTATTTAAAAAAGTAATGATTAATATATGTACATGAAATATATAAAAATACATATAAAATTTCTACTAAATAAATAATTGTTTTATTTGAGTTATTAATATTTTAACTTTAAGCTATTCATTTATAATCTAAATATTTAATGATTATAAATAAAAATATTTTTATCTACTAAAAAGTTGTTCCTTATCCGTAATTTCTTCGGTAAATTAACTTGGAAAATCTTGAATATTTTAAGATTTAAAAACACGTAGCATAATTCTTTTCGGGAAAGATTGAAGAAACTTTGGTATTTAATAATCAGTATTTGTTGACAGGATGGAAATACACTGAATGTTACTTCATACATGGATGGAGAGTCACTTTTATCAATCCTTTTTCCTTCCTCTGAGCTGCGATTTTCTGAATCCTATTGTGAAATTGATAAACTCATGAATTTTTATCGCAATACTTATGCTATTTCTTACTATAAAATATCTCATTCTAAATACAGACAAAAATACACACACACATTTTGAATATTGAAAATTTACGACAAGAATTATAAATAAATTAAATTATTCGAATTATGTTTAAATTACATTAATTTCTTTGATAAAACAATCATACGATTCATAAAATATATACGATCATAAAATATAATATTTTTATAACAGAAAAATTAACAATTTTTGATATCTTATAAAACAATTAACGATATTTAGTAGTTAATTACAATCGTAAATAAATTGTTTCATATTTTAATAAAGAAATGAGGAAATTGTTGAATCGAGTATATTTTACGATTCGGATTATTTAAAGACACTCGTAAAAGTTCGTGGAGAAGTTCGCACTCATTACGAAGCAAGATATGCTTATCGTCTGCGGAATGCAGTTTAAGCCAGCTCGTTATACTTTACCGGTACAAAATTATTTGTCTCAGAATGTCGCGACGTATGCATTAAGATTAACTGTGATCGTGTATTTTGAACTATCAGTACAAGAGTCTCACAAGAAAAAAAAGAATTTTATCTGAGATTTGTCACGTTTCTATGTGATTGATATTTCTATATAATCCATTAACGCGTGATATAATTTAAAAAATAAACGAATATTGCAATCACTTGTTATAGTTTTGCCCAAAAAAATAATCATTAACGCGTGATATAATTTCATAAAAAGTCATAATCAATTTCAATAATGATGCAATATTCAATAAATGGCAAGATAATGATTTCACTGTATCTGTCAGAAGCAACAAATATTATTTAAATGAAAATTATAAGAGTCAGTAAAAAATGAATGTTATATCATTAGCAGCTATTATTAATAACGAGAAATATAGAAAAGGTATAATTAATGCGCAGAATAGGCGCGAACGTTATGAAGTACGTTATGATTAAATCTTTATTTAAGATATATGCTGGTTCCAAGGTAACATTGGACATGTAATTATCACTATCAGCGAGATATAAATTAAAAGCACTGAGCCATGACCACTTCCCATAATTGCTAAGGTTCAATGTGCCTGCCCGTTTGTGTTAGCTATCGCGGAGAAATAGATACTTATATATGATAATGACTGATACCAAGTTCATAATATCACAGGCATCACGATCTTAAACGGATATTTTCTTTGAAAGAAACGATGAAATTAAAAAAAGTTCTCGTTTATTGACATGAATAATATCACATGAGTCTCTGTCAGCACTCCTTGAATATCACAGCTAGTATTACTATCGTGGTTGAGTGAAACAAACATTTCAGCACATTCTATAATACAATTTTGCATCGCAGACATATATGTTTGTGACTTTACAGTATAGCAAATATTGGCAGAAATAAGCAGCTAGAAATAGCATAAGCAAAAAATAAAATCTTTTTAATAGGTTATTTATCTCATTTGTTATTTTTTTGTTTTATCATTATTTGTAAAAAAAATATGGAGAAGTATCTTCTTTATTTTCCAGATATAAGGTATATTGCAATTTATTTAGTCCTTTTATATATATAATTTTTAATTATTAGTTTATTTTGTGGATATAGTAATTTTCAATCACATTAATTTTCTTCAAAATAATGATTTTATGATATCGATGGATGGTTCTTTCTACGAATACCACACGATGAATGTGTGGTATTATATTCGTACTCTAAAAATAGAGATGCTTCATCCCCGAAGAGGATATCTGTATTAACGGCCGGAAGTAGAATAAAGTGGTTTCCGTTCTAGGAGCGAATAATGGGGAATAAGGATTCTTGCATGTGCCTTATTATTTTTACGTTTCTACGGGACAGTAAATAAATTATTTAATATACAATTCGATGATAGTATTTTCATATAAAATCACTAATTGTGTAATTAAAATTATTAATATTAAAATTAAAATTTTATAATAAAAATTTATAATAAAAAAAGCAAAAAATTCAATTTATCTGTATATCTAAAATTTTGCTGTCAATCATTTATAATTAAAAATATTGGTAACATTATATAACTTAAAGATTAGTCAATTTGATCAAACAATACGTAGATGAAAGAAATTGTATAAAGGTATTCTCCGCCTATCTTCAAATTATATATAATTTGAATTACAATATAATTATTAGTATAATAAGTAACATATGTACATAAATATGTATTGCACTTAATTATATATATATTAATTATATATATATATATTATGTTATAATCGTAAATATATTTATATGTAATATAATTATAAATATGTAAGCAATAATATTGGATTATTAATTAGTGTTAAGGAGAGTCTATCTTTGAAATATTAGCCAATAAACAAATCATAAATTCAGAGAATTACATTCACTCTATATATTGGCAGATATTACAGCTAATAAAAGCATTATCGCGTTCGATTTGATACTTCGAAAATGCATTACATAATCAGTATTAGCAAATAAAAAGATCATATTTTTATTTTTTTAATCTATCCTTCCCGCTCTCTTTTTTTTCAACATCAATGTAGAAAAATATAAGGAAAAAATATTATATATATTTATTTTATAATTATGAACTTGACTCATGATATAATATTTAAGCAATATAATATTTATTAGCTTTTATTAATGATTATAAATGTGATATAAAACCTTTAACTTAAATATTATCAATTATATGCATCAATGCTTTATTTATTGTAATCTGATTTGAATTTTATTACATGTTTTGCTAAATTTGCTTAAGAAAATGCATAAATACTTGTTAAAGAAAACTCTTAATCACAAAATTAACTCAGATTAGAACATTACGGAAATATAACGCAGATCATCAGAGTACATCCTACCAGAAAACTTTCTCCACATTGTGACTCATTCCAGCATAGCTTGTTTCTTATGTCATACTCCTGTCGGATGATATAGAGTCCATAATCAATTTTAATTATCGATATTTTGCACTTATCTACTTTATTACTTAAGTAAACCTTTTCCTTCCAAGTGGATTACATGGCCACTCCTAGATGTACTTTATTTGAACACTAATCATTCAATCCAATTCCTTTCCTAAAGAAATAAAAAGCAATTATCTATTCTTACAATACACACAAGATTAATTTTAATCTCGGTTTAACTTACTTTTTATCTTTTTCTAATTCTGAGAATTAAAAGAACAGAAAAAGTAAGTTAAACCGAGATTAAAATTAATCTATAATTTATATTGATAAAAACCGAAATTAAAGTTAATCTACATTAATAGAAGGCATTAGAACTTAATTTTAAACTACTTGACAAAACTAAATAAAACTAACTAAATAAAACAGAAATTTAGAATGATATAACATGAAAAAAAATAAAATTCATAAATATTATTAAATTGCATGTATTGTATTTTTGTGAAAAAATTTAATATTATATTAAAACCAATTCTGAAATTTTAATTATTTAAACGGATCTTAGTAAATTGCCAAAAAGAGACAATTTCTATCAAAATAAAAAACCAAAAATTATGTATTTTAGAGAATCTTATAAAAATGTAAATGGAAATTGCAGGAATAAAATCAAGAAAACTAAATATTCTGCGTATAATGTTCTTCATATAATCGACATTACGATATTCTTTTAAATGGCTCGTTATACAGTTATACTGATTTCCAATGCAAGAATTGTCAATGAGAACAATAAGGCAATCGAATATTCTTAATGTACTTTTGAGAATTGATTCGAAAATTTGTTTTCTGTGACATAAACTTAATTAAATATTATTAGGCTGTATAATATCATTGACTATGATGGAACTGTGAATAAACGATCGAAAACATGACCGAAGCCCTCACTATGACCTCGACAAGAATTCCTTATTTCGACTTTGTATTCTTTTCAATTAGTGGCTAGGTAAACTCCCATGAGTCTTATGAGAATTCGTATAATCGAAACATAATCATGCGCAAAAATTCTTGCAATGGTAAATAAATTTTATTCTAATTTTATTCTTTCTTCTCGTTTATTTTATATTTACAATAATTAATAACTGAATAAATTGATATAATATATATATTTTACATATTTTTAATATATATATATATATATATTTTTTTTT
>NW_012130082.1:2678946-2682109 GCF_000143395.1 Atta cephalotes
GTATATATATATATATATATATACATATGTATATATCTTATAGAAAGAGAATATATCGTATTTGGAATGGAAATATATTGAAAATTAAAAGACATTAAATAAATATTATAATAAATTATAGAACGCAAACGTCACATTTCCTGCCTTGAGTTCATTCGTTTTCTTATTACTCATTCATACACGAACCGACAATGCTTATAATGTAAACCTCAGTAAGATCGTGTTCACGGATGAATTTAAAGATGACGTTATTCTGTGTTTCGCCATGATGAATATCCCAATATGTATTCAAGTTCTTAAACGACCAGACTGTATGGAAACTTGTATGCATACATTCACATATTCTGACGTATGTATTGAGTCAATAATATGTCAACGGTAAACCGATCGAGTCAGTTTCGCGTGACTTGGTATCAAATTGTAATATCGATTGAATTACATAATTGCATAAATAAGTTAGACCGTATTTTGCAGTAATAACGTTACACATACATAATTCATAAATACAAAAATTAAGTATATATCTCACATCAAATGCTTGTTGCTTATATACTGGCGTAATCCATAATAGATTGATGCGAAGAAGTAATTAAATGTCTTTTAGCATCCAGGCTTGTGAAATATATCAAGTCTAAAGTCTATTCAATCTGATAAGTAATTATTAATTATTTCTATTGAAAGAATTCATGATTAATCACTTTGAAACACGTAAAACATATAACTTATAGAAATTAAAATAATTTTAACAGAATAACTAACTATATTTATCAATTTTTTTTATTAACAAAAAGAAATTCTTTTGCGTTATTTGTTCTTTTTTGTCATATTAAGATTATACACAAACCAAGAATATTTCAGTATATTACTCATAACTTTAAATCAGAATTTTAAGAGTTTTTATTTAATGATGGACTTCAATCAACTGATTATATGTCAACGTAATAATCTAAAAAATAAAGAAGAGAGACTTTGTTTAATATAAAAAAAAAAATCTAGAAATATTTAGTTTTTATTTTAAATATAGAAAATAATAGAAAATTATTCTTTTTTATAATAGTAGATAATAAAATTGAATAGCATTTTTTAAATCATATTTTATGATGCGCGGAATCACGATATTCTTTTAAACATTTTCTTCGTGCTTAGAGATCCTTATACGACCAAGAGTAACTGGGCAACCTTCACCCATAACATACATTTCAGAACTCGAATCCTCGAGGATTACGTATGTGCGGATAAACCATGTGTGAATTACTGATGCAATTGATCAACCTTACAAAGTGGGTCAACAATTTTGCCATAAACTCGTATATGTGTCGATTCACAATAAGTTCGGTTTCTCATAACGGGTTTGCATCTTTTAAGAACACTTTATTTAAGTACACGAGTCGTCCTTTACAAAGGATCTTCCTCGACTGAAAACTTTATCCAAATTAAAATACTCAAATCTCGCCAAAAAAATCTTCAGAAGGATCAAAAGAAAATACATATATATATATATATACCATATTATTATATTATTATTATATTAATTATTATTATATATTAATTATAAATAATTCAACATAATAATATAAATTAGCATTGGCATATTTCCTCGGTCATAACTAAAATGTTTTGATTTTGTGCCGTTCTGCAATTAAGTATCTGGTAAGATCAGCCTAGTCAGTAAATAAAACGACTCATCGTGACATAGTCGAGCAATTCGTTCAATCTGGCCTGTGCTTCATTGACTACAGCAAGCCTCTGACCTAATTCTTGTGACCATGAACGTGTAAGTATGTTATTACACGAACGTCAATGTCGCTGTAGAGGCATATGGCGATAACGGTAATTTTTTAATTGCGTGCATTTTGTATTCTCATCATGCGACTAAAAAAGGTGATATATATATATACATATTAACTCTCCTAACAGCTTTAACAGCTTTTCCAACTTATTCTATAAATACGTGATAATATGGATTTTTGTTAAAAAGCAATTAAACTTATAATTAAAATGGAACTAAATATTTTTCGAAAATAAACAAACATTATTGTGTTGAATTATTTATAATAGCTATAATTATTATTATACAATTTAATAATACATATTTCTCTTTTACTTTGATCTTTTAAAATGTAATAAGTGTTAAAGATATGCATTTACATGTATTTACAATAAGTGACAAATGTTTTCAAAAATATCAAATTTTATATCAGATTAAATATTCAAAAATAGCGATACTCGTATGAATTAGAAAAATTGATTATTTTTCTAAGGTACGAAATTATGATTTGTGATTATCAATAATAGCAAGTGTAACAAATAAAATTTAAGAAAATGAAAATTGTACAATTCCATGAGAACTATGAATTCTAATAATAATTTATACGTATAAGTGTTTAAATTCCATATAATAATAAAACGAAAATTATCTTAATGAATCAAATATCAACCAATGCTCTCTTTTTTTTTTGCTCTCATTTTATATAAAAAAATTCTAATCTACGCAATCACAATATAATGTAAATACTTGATAAATCCTTCTCTGCAAATCTCACTAATCATAATACTATCATATCTAGATGATTTTACATCATGCAATTTTTGTAATTAATCATGTATCCTATATAATTATTTTGATAATTTAACAGAATTATTTTCAGATCTGTATCTACAACTAAATTTTTATAGAGAGAGAGAGAGATACTTCAGCAAAACCGTTCTTTTCATTTTCTAAGAGACCGAAAAAGCCGGTTTCATATTTATATAACCAATTTTGATTAGCTTTCTAATGATGACAGATTTTGTGATAAAACATAAATTTGCTCTGCACCTTTAGCATGCATTTAAATTTCGTGACAGCGCACCTTTATGATGCGATCAAGGCGAGTGATCTTCACACAATTTTTAAGGGGACCCTCCACACCCTTCATATTTTAAGGGTCTGTTCAGAGAGTTCAGGATCGTCGGTATACCGAGCAGGCATCTATATATTTTCGTGACACACCCTTTCTCTATGCTTCTTTTTTTACTGTTCGCCTTGGTACAAAGGCTATGACACACTCCTCTCTCTCTCTCTCTCTNTCNCNTNTACTACTCTACTCTCTTCTACTACTNTTACTCTCTNTACGTACTTATTCTACTACTTACTTACTTTAGTACGTACGTTACTTACGTA
>NW_012130082.1:2682171-2687272 GCF_000143395.1 Atta cephalotes
ACGTACGTACGTACGTTACGTACGTACGTACGTTACGTACGTACGTACGTACGTACGTCTACTACTACTCTACTCTCTCTCTCTCTCTCTCTCTCTCTCTCTCTCTCTCTCTCTCTCTCTCTCTCTCTCTCTCTCTCTCTCTCTCTCTCTCTCTCTCTCTCTCTCTCTCTCTCTCTCTCTCTCTCTCTCTCTCTCTCTCTCACCTCTTGGAATCCGATACAAGATAACCGTTGCTCCCAATCGCGTTGTTGAGTTGAATTATTTATACAATGTTTCGACGAGATAAAAGCCTCACAGATTACATAGGATTAGACCGTTAACATTTTAAAAATTTTCATGACATTCTTGTCAGCATTCCCAAAATTCTAGATTTTAGTATAATAATAATCACAAACATATAGCTTTCTCCAAAAGTTTTCCTAATTGTAACATTATATAATAAGTCAACATTTTTGTAACATTATATAATAAATTAATCAGTATTTAAAAATTAAAAAAAATAAATATGTAACACAATTTGCAATTAACAGTTTGAAGAAAATCATTTCAAAAATTTATTGTGCTTTTTTTCAATTTTTGGATATTGTCTGCTGATTTAATTTATTACAGCATATTTACAGATTACGAATTAGTCTTACAAATTTCACAATCTATATTGATAAGATAGACAGTTATTCGATGATATGTATGTACAGAGAATTATCAATATATGAATTTAGAATTCGAATATTCGAATATGCTCTTCTATATCAAATCTATATTTTATTATCTTGATTGTATTAATATTAAAACAATTCTGTAATAACGAGAAAATTATTGTAGAAGATAATTATTATATTTTATAATAAAATGTTCCTGTATCAAAGAAATAAAATCTATTTTATTAAAGATGTATCTTAAATTAATGATTTACTTCGTTATACCGTCTCAGAAGTGAACAGTATCATAAAATGTTTTCAGCGATGAAATATTTAATTACATAAAGTTAGGCGGTGCCTTCAACACAATCACCGTTATCATCACTTCGCACTATGCAGGAAAAAGCAAGCGGTCCAAAGTGTTACACGTTTTGCGCGTATACTAAAAGTCCTTGCTTGTCACTCTCTTTTCATGTTAATGAAATTATCGTGCGCTTACTTAATATCTAAATATAGGAGCGATTGCGTTTCACATTGTGGCTGCAGTATTGCGGGTAACTCTTTAAAAGAAAGCATTCCGATAATTGAGGAATGTGCAACTATGCGGGACGCATACAAAAGTAAATGACTATGTAGACATTAACAAAATTGCATATATAGCGGTTTTCTTTTTTGTGAAATTGAAGTTTTAAAATTACATTAAATAAAACTTTTCATTTTCAATCATTTTAAAAATCAACACATATCTGAGCTAAAAAATATTTAGCTTTATACCATATATAAGAGATTTATATTTTATAAACAATATAAAGCACTAAAAAAATTAAACTTAACAGGAAATTTTATATAGAATATGATTATATATGTAAGATTTAAATTTGCTTCATGTAATAGATACTTATCCTTCTTTCCAAGAAGCTATCGGTGAAACTATTGAAATCGTTAAATGACTTAATATGTACGTATAAGGAAGTTTCGAGCAAGCAAGTCGAATGCCAATTAATTCCCTGGCAGTCTGAGGTGAAAGTAAACGAACATGAGGATACCCTGCATGAGATTCGTGTCACGGCATTGTCTACGACATTCGCCGACTTCGTGATCTGTATAGCGTTCGATGCACCATAAAAGCATATAAAAAAACGTAAAGTAGTAAGACATAAGCAGTAAGTAAATCGGCCAATCGCAATAAAGCCTATAACGCAATAATGTAAGCAATGACCGATCCAAAATGATTTGCTTACTGCTTACGTTTTACTGTTTACGTTTTTTTACGTGCCACAGCCTTAATAGAATTTATTAATAATTATATCATTATTTATTTATTCTAATTATATCGTTAATTTATTTTTTTAAAATTAATAAAAAAACCGTTAATGTACATATACATATATATATATATATATATATATATATAAAATTTTAATAATTTTTTAATAATTTGAGCGATGTGATCCATTTACAAGGGATATATCAAAATGTTACATTACGTTTATCTATACTCTTTATGGGCAACAATGTTTTCAGAAAAAACATCGCAGAAATATTTTTGGGCTGGCATCGATTCACTTTAGAGTGACGCACCGAAAATCTGAAACTACATCCGCTATAAAAACACTTTCGCATGAATATCAGCCGCCAGGAGGGCCGGACAGTATATTATTATTATAATTAAACGCCTACCATGCAGTGTACAAGATATTCTGCATACTATTAATTTAATGTCTACTTCATCCAAAATTGTTGAAATAATTAATAAGTGAATTATAAATAATTGCACACGAAAATTGTATAAAATTAAACTTTGAAGATGTATAGATAAATAAATTTTTTATTTAATTGTAAATAGAATTTTAATATTTTATTTTTTTAATGTTTTAAATTTTTTTAAATTAGGATGTTAAAAAATTTAGATAAGAGGAGAATTTTTTTCTAGGAAATTAACTAATTGCATGTGAAAACTTATTACCTACATAAATGAAGGAAAATGCGATGCATAGAACGTGATAGAACACCCTTCATGTGAGTGATCTCCTCAAAGTACATCACGATCCGAAGCACCGTATATCTAACGGAATATGCACACTGCAGAAAGATGAATGCCAACGGACCATGCTTGGAAACCTCTCCTTTTTAGGCAATCATGCATAAAAGCGGATAATCGTCCACGGATAGAAATACGTAATTGCTGAGCCTTCCTTTTTCATAAAGTATTTAATTAATTAAAAATGAAGGATTCTGTGGTAAAATTATCTTTTGATATATAAAAAGAATTTTTATAATTAAAAAAATATTATTTAAAATTTTTTTAACACTACTGACGATTAATATATAAGTATCTATTTTTATTATTTAAATATATAAATATGTATTATTATTATAAAGTGACTAAGGATAACATAAATTGATCATTTAATCATTTAATTTATTGCAATAAAAATCACTAAAAATCTTAGAAAATGTTATGAATTTGAAACAAATTATTAATCAGTTATTTTAATTACTTTCATAATCCTAGAATTAATCATTCATCATATTGTATACAAATAATTTTCATCTTTTGTAATAAAGAAATTATTCCTAATTATTCTTAAAAAAACTGCTCATCTTCGTTTGTTTTTTGCGTATTTTCCTAAAATCGATATAGATATTTATGAGAAAATATCGGAGAAACAACAAACTGATGCTGTAACAGAGTTTAAGTCAGTGACTTTGGCAATGCCCTTGTCGCAGTCCCTACAGGATGCATTACTTGGTGCATCGCACCAATTAATAACCAGCTCTTCGCATAATACCAAAGCATTGACATTGTACCCTGCGACCGAGAATTCGAAAGCACAACGACACCTTCGCACTTTCACTTTTTAAGAGAATAATATACAAATTTTTCTTCTTATTACAGATCAATAGTAAGTACAGCGCGGAACTCGCGCAGGAATGTCTGGAATGGATCAAGACGATCACTGGCGAAAACATAAACACCAACGGGGACATGGACAACTTCTACGAGATCCTGAAAGATGGCATCTTACTTTGCAGGTATTTGAAAAAAATCGAAAAACCGATGCTTGAATTAAAGAACCACCGAAATTACAGCGAGATAAAAATGCTTTTGCTAATCATATTTTGTTCTTCTGCTAGATTGGTGAATGACATCAAGGAGGGCTCGGTAAAGAAAATTAACGAGACGTCGCTGGCCTTTAAATGTATGGAGAATATAAATGCCTTCCTAGAAGCTGCGAAATCATTAGGTGTTCCGCCGCAAGAGACCTTCCAGACCGTAGACCTCTGGGAAAGGCAGAATCTAAATTCCGTTGTTATTTGCTTACAATCTCTTGGAAGGAAGGTACGGTTTCATTTTGTAAATATAGATATACCGGGTGGCTGATATTTTGACAATATAATCTTTTTACTAACTGCAGCAATGTCGAATATCTTTATATTATATAATATATAATAAAATAAAATGTAAAAATAAAAATTTTCTTACAAATTAAATCTTAAGACTAATAATATATACCAAAAGTTTGCTATTTAATATCAAATATTAATAAATTCATAAAAATAATATAATTAAATTCTGATTAGAGATCATCGTAAAATCAACTATAATGCATATAAGCTTATTTGAGAATATAAATGCTTATTTGAAAATATAAATTTTTGTATATTGTATATTTTAATCACAGAGATGTTAAATCATGTTTGTAACGCAGAAAAATCTCAATTTTCTGATACAAATATTCATTATCTTTCATTATTAGATATTAGATTTACATCTCTATCAAATGGATTTGTTATCAGTATTTATATATCATTCTTTACTCTTATCAAGCGTTTTAATACATGATAATTTTGCCTTTTCGTTTATAAACGTCTCGAAAATTCTAACATTCCATAATATTCATATTTATAGGCAGGTAACTACGGCAAACCAAGCATCGGTCCTAAAGAAGCAGATAAAAATATACGCAATTTCACCGAGGAACAATTGAGGGCCGGACAAGGCGTGATAAGTCTACAATATGGCAGTAATAAAGGTGCTAATCAAAGTGGCATTAATTTCGGAAACACAAGACACATGTAAAACATCCACCTCCGTATTTGCGTTGAGAAACAAAACCATTCTGTTCTCATCTCTCTTTTGACTTTATTACCGTAGAAGTACTCCTCTAGATGTAGCATACGCATAATAGATGTTAACGAGGTCCAAAATAAAAAGTATACTGAATGATATGTATCCTCATCACAAGAATTAAGATGAGACATAAGATTTTTCAAATAAAAAAATAATACAAGGTGTGTGTATATATATATATACATATTATATATATATATATATATATATATATATATATATATATATGTGTGTGTGTGAGTATAATAAAAGGTAAGTAGTTAATTAGTTGGTAGTACGAATAAAAGTAGGTAGTTATTACTACGACTAGTTCGTTTTACGTTTTAAT
>NW_012130082.1:2687292-2706028 GCF_000143395.1 Atta cephalotes
TTTATTTAAATTCAATTTTGTATTAAATTTTTGTCTAATTTTACATTAGAAAATGTTATGCATCCAAGGATTAAATCCTGCTTAAGTTTTGATATAAACTATTTAATTTCTTGTTATTATTTTCATTTCGAATCTATCACGTAACGATTCAGAATCGATATATGATGTCATACTTAATATGTAGAGTGAGGACTCCGAGAAGTACGTAATATTTTTTATATTCCATTTCTTGATTATATGACAATTCAAATTGAATCTTTTTTACTTACGTATAAAATATACATACATACGTTACCAGTATGTATCGATTATAGTTATATGTATATCGTGACTACAAACGCGACTGTGTAGCTCTCAGGATAGAAAATACACGAACATTCTTACACAATACAAAGGAACAAAGGATATTGTACATTAGCATTAGTTCGGACAGCCACTATAATTGTTGAATGTTTCAAAGTATATTGTACAACGAAGGAAGTTACTGGCTAATTGCGCCATTGTCATTACAATTGTATATCTTTTGAATTTAATATCTTGAAGTCAATCAAATCATTCTAGAAATTTGTGTTTAATGAAAGATAATAATTACATATGTATAATTATATATTAAGTATTTTGTACAAATATCTATTGATGGTTAGAAAAATGATAATTTTTCATAACATGCTGATGATATGAGTTAATAAAATCATCGATAAGTGATTTTTATATTAAATGTTACTTATGATGAAGTACAATTGTATGTTACACTTTTAATTTTCTTCTACCCTGTAAGTTGAAACAACAATTAATATTTTCAGAATATTTAATATATGATCGACTTTTCTAAAATATTTTATTTTAATATAAATGTGTGATATACTACAATAAAAGAAATATATACAACATATATACATTCAGTTATTTATTAAAAGGATAATAATCCAATCCATTGTTGTATTTAAATTCGTGTTTATTATGATTCTGCTTCTTTACCATTTCCATAAGTTTTTGGACGTTAGGTCTATATAAATAAGAAATAGAAGATTGCAAATAATTACAAGTTACATTATAAATAATGTAAAGCATAATTATGAATCGTACCTGTAAGGTGGTGATAACATTTCTTCATGGAACGTACATTTTGTGTTATTAGATTTGTTTTGTTTGAATATTTTTGATTTAACGATATCGATATCTCTATTATATTTATCTATGATTTTGTCTACTTCATTTGATGGTACATCAAAATATATTAAAAAATGGCTGGAAATATAAAAAAGAAAAATAGACAAAATAAAGTAAAATATATAAAAATATATTGCTACTATTCCGGACAACCCAATACTTTATTATCGTTAGAATACATAATAATGAAGAAAATTTATCATGCATTTAATTTGTTCCAATTAAGGCAAAACTTAATTATGTTTTAATATTATTATAAGTATAATCTTACTTTGCTTCACGATGAACGTGTCCATGTGCATTAGTTTTGCATGGAAGTGGTATTACTCCGCAATTTTCAATTTTTCTGATAAAACCACCAGTATTAAATATCGTTTCAGCTGTTCTCTTTAAAGCTGTTACCAATTCCGGCTACAAATACATATCAAATGTTTATTGACCATTTTACAATAAATAACGATTATTTGTATGAAACAACATATTATATCAGGCGCAGGATTATCATAATGTTTTATTGCACAAATCGCTGAGATAAAAAAATATAACCTATACTTTACAGTACGATACCTTTTTCATGATTCGCAGCAATAAGGGCATTTCATATGTAGGCATTTTTGTATTTTTTTGTCACTCTAACTATACAATTTTTAAAAAACTAACAATAATATAATGACAATACTTTAATAATGGAAAGAAAATCACTCATTGAATGCACTGAAAGAAAATCACAAACTACATTAATCTACATAAATTATATTGTCTTGTCCAATTCTGAAGGCTGAGCGAAATTGAAGAACCCCGACATATCAACTGTTGTGAAAATAAATAATAAGGATTTGATACCTAGTTTCTAAGAATGGATGTTAGTGTAGAGTGGTGCATTAGTGTACGGATTTTACCATTTCATGCTTCATGTAAACAATAAAAAAAAGGCCAAGCTCAAGCCACGGTATATATTGTATTGTTCAAGCCTTAAAACTCAAAACTCAGATTCGACTTCAGATGATTCAGATTTCGCTGGGGAATCGTGGATGTGCAAGTAGTATGAGAAGAATATTAAAGCAAAATACGTGTCAGAAAATTTGAACTTTAGCAATCGAAAACATTTTACTTACATTTTACACGGAAGTATTGTCACTTCTATTATAAATGGTATTGTAAAATTATAATAATATTTATATATAGATTTATTTTGATAATTTTAATTATTTTTCAAATTTTTATTATTTTACTGATAGAATACAGACAGAAACTGTAATTTGCTATTCAATGATGTTCTGCGTTTATTCAATTTCATGTTTCTGTTAATAAATATGAAAAAATATTTAACAGTTTATATTTATTAACAGTTTAATAATATTTCTTAACAGTTTATATTTATATTAGGTCTGTTTTTTATTCCTTATTAA
Organism: Atta cephalotes; assembly: GCF_000143395.1. NCBI lineage: Eukaryota > Metazoa > Arthropoda > Insecta > Hymenoptera > Formicidae > Atta > Atta cephalotes. Next base: position 2,689,872 of record NW_012130082.1, read on the forward strand.
TGATTCTACAATGTGCTCTTTGTTTCCTGTTTTTTGCTTTTTACCTTTTTTCCTCTTTGTGATCGTTTTATCAACAATTGTATTTTTTGCAATGTATTTCTTATTTCTTTTGAAGATCGTTAACTTTTATCTCAGGCGATATAAAACAAAAAAAATGGATAAGAAGTGAAAAGACAAGATGTAAAAAAATAACAAAAGGCAAGAAACAGGAAATGAAAAGCATAATAAAACAGGCTTAAGAGTGCATTAGAACTTTCCCGAAAACGAGAAAGTCTAGTAAGGAATAAAGATCAAACATATATCTATCTATCACTTTAAATTCCAAAAGTATATACTAAGGCTGTGATCTCACTACAAATGCTTTGAAGCATTTGATGGACCAATTAGAAGAAAGAATTTTACAAACCAGTTAAAAAACGTTTCAAAGCGTTTGCAGCATCGCGTTGACCATATCCTAATTCAGATATAGATAATTCAGGTGTAAACTCAAGAAACTTTGTTATTTCAGATATTCAGTGTATAGTGGAGATGGCAGAATTATCAAACAGTAATAAAAGCGATAGTGATAAAACCAATGATAAAAATGATGAGGAAATACAGTGTTTCGATGCTAATAATGTAAATGATGACAAAAGCGATAATTTAAACGATGACAAAAGTAATACCACAAACCATAACAAAAATGATTGTAACCCAAGGGAATCTACCCGTAGGCAATTTTACAAAAGCCGTATAAGAAAAGATAATATTAAATTAGAATTTGATGATAGTACACCTCAAGAAGAAAGACGGAGATTGTTATTAGAGTATCAGAAGAAGTATGTATAACAAATTACTTATAGGAATATTCTATTGTTAACAAAAAAATATGTATTTTATGTTAAAAATTAATAGGCATTGTATGTGTAAAAAAATCCATAGAAAAAAATTAATATACTTGTGACAAAGTACATATGTTAAACAATTATTTTGTATATATTCAAAAACATTAACAAATATTAATAAAAAATTTAAACTTAACGAGGATATTGAAAAATTTAATAATAAAATTTAATAATAAATTAATGAAATTAAATGTTACTATTTGTAGACATCATAATTATTGGGAAATATTCAGGAAATATATAGCAGTATAGAAGACAGTTTCTGTTTAATATTGATATTCAGTGAAATGCATTTTTAACAAAATAATTGAGTCTTTGATGTTTTTCTGGAAAAGTTGTATATCATAAATTTTTACTGGCTTTTACATATTTTTATTCTAAAATCATTCTAATATTTTTCTTTTTTTTCACATTCTATTTTTTTTATATAACTACGCTATTTTATAATTCTTATAGACATAGAGATGAAACTATCAATGCTATACGTGGTGTACAAGAGTGTTTTACATCAAAAAATGAAGATATGAAGAAATATATAGACGAGCAACATATAAATGAAGAGGAATATGTAGATGAAAACGAATATATGGATGCGGAAGAGTACATGGCTGAAGAGGAATATATGGAAGTAGAAGATTATGCCTCGTCATATTATAAGATTTTTCCGAACGAATCCAAAACAAATCGAATGATGCTATCAGAATGGATGCTAGATGTGCCACAAGATCTCATTGAAAATTGGATTATGGTTCCATGTCCAATAGGAAAACGAGTTAGAGTAATCTCAGGCTGGGTATTAACTCATCTTTATTGATATTTATTATCAAATAAGAAATTTTTATTACAATTGTATAATTATTTTAACAATTTTTTAAATCAGGGTGAAACAAGGGCATATTCTAGAAAAGGTGTTCTACATGGTGTTTTTCCTTCAGCACTTCCAGGTGGAAATTCTGATAGTGACTTTCATCACTCTGCTGCTGTCGATTGTCTATGGATAAAGAACCGAAAACTTTTTTATATATTAGACGTGTTGTATTGGAGTCTATTGCCATTCACGAATTGTCAGGTAATACATATATATTTCACATATAAATCAATCTGTATTTGTAAAATAATTGATATATTATAAATTAAAATACATAAGCAATAAATAAATAAATATATTTATATATTATTTTACGTATACAAATGCGATATATTATTTTAGGCTGAGTTCAGGTTTTTCTGGATCAAGAATAAGTTCCAGGAAATACCAGAATTCGAAGAACGTAATACTGATACAAATAGATATCCTATTTTAACTCTACCAAATATTAATTGTAACTCAGACGTTAATTCAATCTTGGCAAATCTTGATAATGAACCTCTGGATGGGTTGCTATTTTATCATCGTCAAGCATTATATACTTATGGACTTACTCCACTTGTGACGTGGTTAAAACCTTTTATGTTATCTGAAGTACTTGGAATATCTGTATCTTCATTTGAGAAACCAGATGATTATATAAGTTTTGAACATCACATACAAAAAATAAAAGCCAAGAAAAATCGACAAGATGATATTACAAAGAGTGATACTAATTCTGTAAGTTCCTGCAGTATTATATAATGACTAACTTTATATGTATGTTAACTTTTTACTTAACATATTCTTTTTAATTTTACAGATGGAAATAGAAGGTGTCGTTTAAAATTAAAAATTCATTTGTTATGGCAATTTATAGATGATCAATCTAGATGACTTATATAATAATCCAAAACTTAATACATATTTTTTTTATTACCAAAGATACAATATGTCTGATAATACAAATTTTTTTTACAAAATTAATAAAAATTTTTTTTTTTACAATGACAAATCAAATCTCTATTTTTTATGATGATGACGCAAATAATCATTGCAGCAATCAAGATATATTAATATATTTGAACTATATATATTGTATATCACAAAATATTAAAATAAGAAAAGTTCATATATCAATATGCACTGTATGAAATATATCGAGAGCTTTGTCACTAAAGTATAACAATATATTATTCATAATTTCTACATTTGTCACTTTCATCTAAAAAAAGAAAAACATTAAACTATTATATATTAACATGTATCAAATATGTTTTATTTTAACATCATTTCGATGTAAACTGAGAGGAAAAATAAAAATGTAAAGACTCACTCTATTCTCCATTATTGTTATCCCGGGTAGATTAATCCTGCGCAATGTACATAATCCTAATTGTAAATCTCCTGCCATTAACATTTGCTCATGTAAAACTTTATGGAACATTTCCATGTGTTCGTAATCAAGAAATACATTAACTCTGTCATTTCGATCTCCGACAATGCTGTAAATTAATAAATACCAATATAAACTAAATATTATAAATAATATTGAACATTTTCATTCAATTAAACATCAACCTACGCTGATAATATTTCCTTCAAGTCTGAACTATGATATTTAACTTTAATGATATCTGTAATTGGTAATTCTGGCACTGTGTATTCCATTTGAACTTCACCAAAAATTATTGGCTTATCCTCATTAGTAGCTGTAATTATAATTGGAACCAGCCAACATAAGTCATCCTCGTTAGCTGGTAGTGTAACTATCAAGCAGTCAAACATACGACCGATGATAGTATGTACTGCGTCCATACAGCTGCGAGTGCCACGACATAGTAGAAGAGGCAATCTTATAGAATTCTGTATATTTAATGAGGTCCGTGTTAAACTCCAGGATAATAATACTCCTTTATAAATGGATTTTTCAACACCATTCTCATGACCATGGATTTTAGCTATAACTTCAATCTAAAATATATAAACAAGCTATTGTCTTTTTAACAATGTACATATTTTAATATGATATTACAAAATATTAAACTATTATATAAAAAAATATTAAAAATTAATAATTGTCAATATTTTTTATTAGACCTTGATTACAGGATCCTCACTATTTGGTTTAGATGTAATATCTTCCATAATAGAAAACTTTGCGTCATAAGTTACATCTTCACGCGATAAGGTGCTTGCAATCTCTTCTCTCAATTTCTTCGAATATAATTTAAAATGAACATCATCTTGTTTGATGCCAAACAGAGCAGATACTGCATAAATGTTCCATGTTTGGGCTACTAAGCCTGTAAGTTGTAAGTAAAATTAAAAAAAGATTGTATATTCAAATAAAAAGAGATGTTAAATATTTAAACTAAATAGTCGATTAACATAAAACCAAAGTATTACATTCAATTATATCTTGGGAACTATTAGAAGAGTAGACTACAAGAAACTTTTGTGTCACATCAATTCCAAGCGTTTGAAGTACGCTTTCAGTTTTTTTCTTAGATACGAAAAAGCACGTTGTTTACCTTCCAATCCATCGATTTCGTCTTCTTCTATCCACATACTCAGATCGAACCGTTGTCGTTGACGCATTCGAGGTGTTCGCGGGGTATACATGGCACTACCTCGACTATCCGGCGTACTGATACTTATGCTATCTGACATGTTATGGTTATGGAGGAATTAAAAACTGCTCATATAAGTATAATGAACGTTCGAAAAGTAATATGAGATCACTCTAAGTGATCTTATTTCTTGATAATAGACGCGAGTATTTGCCGCGCGAATGTCAATAAATTATCAATCATGGTGAAAAACTGTTTCTAATCGTTTCAAAATAATCGTTTGAAAACTGTCGAAAATGTCGAATTTAAGCGCATCGCACATGCGACATGATGTGGCACGAAATACTTTGATATATGATTGGTGATCGCACTATGGGTATGGTCAACGCGATGTTGCAAACGCTTTGAAGTGTTTTTTAATTGATCAGTTTGTAAAATTTTTTCTTCTAATTGGTCTGGCAAACGCTTCAAAGCATTTGGAGCGAGACTTTGACCACAGCCTAAGTCACAGTATAAGACTTACGCTGTTACACAGTATAGAGACACACTGAAATACATTGATTATTATTTCATCTTTGTCTTTTGTTTAACATTGACAAACAATAAACGTATGATTCATATGCTGTGTTCTATCTTTTAATAAATTTTCTGTAAGATAAATCTGGTATCCGCGCATGTGATTGGGTAATCTTGCTACTTATCCAACAGGTAAAATTTATCTAAAGGAACAATCGGAAATTGTAGCGAACAAATGTACGCTGTGTTCCAAATTTCACTGCCAGTGCTGAAAATCTACAGTTTACGTTACATATATGTATTATACATCTTCAGCACTGACAAATTCGTATTAACAAATAGATAATAATAATTAAATAACTAATACATAATATATAGTTGCTACAAAATTAAAAAAGAACGTGTCAAAACGTTAATTATCTTCGAATTTATATATCAATCGAGTTCTAAATAAAAATAATAGCGCATCATTCAAATATAATTTGTATAATGTATGTGTAATTTTTTTTTAAGTAACTCAAAAAGAGATTACGCCAAAATTAATAAATATAATAAATAATTACATTATATATAAATATATTATTGTCAATCAGTTTCAATTAACTTCGCTGATCTCGTTCTCTTCGCTCGATTATAAAAAACTTTGTGCAACTATCCCATCATATATTTATCTTTCATATCCACGCGATTGACGTGATCGCCAAGGCAGACTTTCACCAATCACATTAAGTTACGCGACTCTCTTTCTCCTTCCTCTTTTTACGCGCATGTATTCGAGTGCACTCGCGTCTTTCGATCGATGTTGACGTGGGTCGTGTTTATGTCCCGCGTTGTTTTTGTCTCCCGCGCAAAAACGCAGAACGGTTTTCTCAAGGGAGGTTAAGAAGCGCAATATCCGCAGCATCCCTGTGACCCCCATCCTCCGAAGTCGATCGCATAGAGTTGCTTTATCATTGTGGTCCAGATGAGCGCGAGTGCGCAATGGCAACGATAGAAGTCACATTCCCGTCAGACAGACCGCCCGGGAAAATTCTGAAATGGAGGGTACGCTCGGACACAATGGTCGCAGCGGGCAGAATATTGCTGGTGTATCAGGACGCGACGCCAACCGCCGACGATGAAGAGACCAAGGAGCCCGAGAAGAAACTGCGGGCCACGAATTTCGGCCGCGTCAAGCAGTTTCTGGCCAAGGCGGGTGACGTTGTCCAGCCTGGGTATGAATAATCCTTCCCATAATCCTCATTTGGAATGATAGCAAATGGTAGTTACGTGAAATTCCGTAACGTCATCGCATTCAAAAATCTGTAGAACTGCCAATTTCAAATATCTTCAAACGCATAACTTTTTTATTATCTTGTGTTAGACAAGGCTTTTGTGAAGATTTAAAGATCTTATTAAACTCATTACATTGCATCTGTATCGTAAACTGATAGATCTTTAAACCTTAAACAAAATGAGATAATAAAGAGCTTCTACTCTGTGTCTTAAAATAGAAGAAAATTGAAAATAATCTGTATATTCTTAAAATAAAAATTTTATTCTTAATATTGCAATATTCTTTTTATTAAGAGAATATTGAATTATGATTGTGTTTTTACAAATACAATCACTTAACTATGCTTATGCTATTATAAAATGGACTTTACCCTTATATAAATGAGTCATTCGTATCTTGTATACTTTTTTCTTTTGAAATCACCTATTTAAATGATTCACCTATTTAAATAATGATTAAATTTTTTCTTCTTTCCTTTTTTTAATGTACAAATATTTTCTAAATATATTAAAAAATATATATTATAAGAATTACTTAATGATCTTATATTTTTGTAAACATGATGAAAATTAACCGGGGACGCAAACAATGCTTATAATAAAAGATTAGAAAATCATCGTGTGTACTAAAGATTGAGTGAAACAAGGATTTTATATAATTTTTATATTGCATACAGAAACACTTTTTAATGGTTTTATATTGTGTAGTCTATTTAAAATATACTTGAATTTTATGATGTCTGCATAGTTGATTAGTGTTCCAGGCAAGTGATAGTTCTACTGGAAGGATGTACACATCCCACTGTGATGATAGACTTGTGTGCAGAATGCGGAGCCGATTTGAGAGTACAAGAAACCAGCAAAGATGGAAACACAGTTGGAGTATCTCAGGCCAGTGTGCCTATGGTACACAGCATACCAGAACTGAAAGTATGTCCAGAGTTAGCAGAAAAAATTGGAAAAGAGGATGAACAACGTCTTTTAACAGATCGGAAATTAGTGCTACTTGTGGATCTCGATCAAACAATCGTTCATACTACAAACGATAATATTCCACCCAATTTGAAAGTACGCATACATTTTATTATATGCTGTCATAATTTTCTATAAAAATTGATATAAAATTTTCTAGCATTATTGCAAAATAATCAAATGTTTCTTTTCAAAGGATGTTTTTCATTTTCAATTGTACGGGCTGAACTCTCCATGGTACCACACCAGATTAAGACCGAACACCCGACACTTCCTCTCGGAGATGAGTCGTTTGTACGAATTACATATTTGCACTTTCGGAGCAAGAATTTATGCGCACACTGTTGCGTCATTGCTAGACAAGGATGGAGTTCTGTTCTCTCACAGGATACTTTCGAGAGACGAATGTTTCGATCCAGCATCCAAAACTGCAAACCTCAAGTATTTATAAATTGCTATCTTAAATTTTTATATAACATTATTAGAGATAAATATTTAGAGATCAATTCTGTATTTATTGCAGAGCTTTGTTTCCATGCGGCGATGACTTAGTATGTATTATAGACGATAGAGAAGACGTATGGCAAGGGTGTGGAAATTTAGTTCAGGTTAAACCTTATCATTTTTTCCGTCACACCGGCGATATTAATGCACTACCAGGTTTGGAAAAGGCTGAAGTATCGCGTTTGCCGGAGCCGGTAAATGCAAATGATTCCTGTACAAATTCGCAAAACAAGGATAGCAAGAATGATGCTTCTGAATTATCAAATGAAGCTGAACAGCCGTTAAATAATCCCTCTGTGCAAGAAACAAATCATGAAGATGAAAAAGATGAGAAAATAATGGACGAGATAAAAAACAAGAATGAAAGAGACGAAGATGATAAAGTGAATACTGTAAAGGATGCGGAATCTAATGTTCAGACTACTACTACGAAAGAAGACGATAAAAAGGAAATAACGAAAATTACACCATCTGTGGAAACGAATAAAAGCAGTAAGCAAACGGTGCCAAAGCAGGAGAATAATATAATAGATGATGATGATGATGATTATCTACTATACTTGGAAGATATTCTTCGAAGAATTCATACAGAGTTTTATGCTACATTGGATCAAGAGAATACTCGAAAGTCTTTGCGAGATATAATCCCACGGGTACGCTCTCAAGTTTTGAAAGGATTATGCTTAACTTTCAGTGGCTTGATACCCACTCATCAAAAACTTCACCAAAGCCGTGCATATAAGGTCGCGAGAGCGTTTGGAGCAGAAGTGACTCAAGTAATACTTTTGTATTTATTTTTTTATAATAATTTATTATGTTTCGATAAATAACAATAAAATTTTGCCAGGACTTAACGGAGAAAACCACGCATTTGGTTGCTATTAGAAAAGGTACAGCGAAAGCAAACGCAGCTAGAAAAGACATAAATATTAAAATTGTAAATTCGGATTGGTTATGGACGTGTGCAGAACGCTGGGAACACGTGGATGAGCGCTTGTTTCCTTTAACATCACAGGTATAAATATGTCATAATTTTGTAATGTTAAGTTACATTATTTAAACAATTACTTTTATGTAATTTATTAAAACGCACGTTGTCTCGACATTAATAATAAACATGAAGTATCATAGGCACGCGGATCGAGAGTACCACCACCGCATTGTAGTAGTCCGGAACGCGTCGAGGATGTAGAAAGCGATAAAACAAATTCCTTCGCTAATTCTATCAATCCATTAATGTCATTCACTCAAGAAGAAATCGAATTTATGGATAAAGAGGTAAATGAGGATATGGAAGATATGGTTTTCGAAGACGAGGAAGATGATATGGAAGAATGTGGTACAAAGATACGTCGTCGGAGCTCCGATTCTGAAGATTCTATGAATGGTAAAGTCTATTTTAGGTGATCTATAATATGCGATTTGGATATAATTCTGTCTGTAATTTTATGTATTATGTATTATTTTATTACGTTAAAATATTACGATAAAGTCTGGATAGGTTAAAGTTTCTAAATTGCTTTTATTACAATTACAATTTTTGTTCGAAGGAATTGTAAATTTCTTGCCCATTCTGAAAAGAACAGTTATTTAAAAAAATTTACTTGTTTGAAAGTTTCTAGTTTCTAAGGCACAATATAATATCATGATTTATTATTATGCAATGTTATGCAATATACATGATATATTATCATGAGATAAAATTTCATATTTCGCAGACTTTGTTTCCATTAGAATGAAACATTTTTTTTCTTAGTTCTTAATATTGTGTATGCAGAGAATCAAACTTATATTTTCGTTTAACAGAGAATTATAAGTTATTTAATTATATTTCAATATATATATATATATAATTTTTTATTATAATTTTATACTTACAAATTAAATATTTTTTTTATGTTACAGATATAAATGAATTGGGAGTTTCAAAAAGAAAAAAGAGAAAGGTTTACAACGGCAACAATGATAAAGATTTCTCCAAAGATGTAGACTATCATGACAGTGAAGACGATGACAATAACGACAGTGATGATGATGATGATGATGATCTTGTTGCACGCTTTAGAAGAGGAGGAGAATTACCCGATGATTTAGATCTAGGTGATAATTCACAGGACTCAGTGGATGATTTTGAAGAAGAAGATAATGAAGATGACAGAGAATGGAATGCATTGGGTGCTGCACTTGAAAGAGAATTCCTTTCCGAGTGACATGTGTTTGAATATAAGTAGTTTTCTTTAATAATTAACTCAGGATGTTTTATGTTATTCATAAATTTCAAGTTCGATAGCCGAGGCAGGGTTATTGATAATAAAACGTTACATTATTATATACTCTGATAAGCAAGATATTATAGAAATATTAAAGATTTCGAAGGAACAGATTAAAATAACTGATCTATGAAACAAGAATTTTTAAAAATGGAAAATCAATTCTTTCTATAATATCGAGCAAGACTTATTGGATTTTTAAATTTTGCACATATATTTAAAAGCATGATTAATTGTAACAAAGTAATTATTGTTCTTCAAAAATAATCTGTGAATAGTATTATAGCACTGTGAATAACACATGTGCCATTGAATATATTTGCGATTTTTTTCTCATGCAAGAAAATATGTCGAAAACCGATTTTATCTTTATGTATATGTATATATATATATATATAATTAGAAAATAAAAAATTTATTTTCTAATATTTTTTAGAGCTATCGTATTAACATTGATGATTCCAAGCAAGTTTTTGTATTGAGATCCCAGAATGTATCGGAAAATTTGAAAATAAAAACTTGTAGTACTTACAATTTGCAATGTACAGTTTCTCTATTGAATATTTATAATATTTATTAATTATCGAATTTCTCAATACAATAGTATCTTATACTTTTTATATTGGAATACTATCTGGTTGTGGGTCATCAGGATTATGGTAATATTTCAGATACATCTTCTTATGAGTGAAATCTCGTGTGCCTTCCAGTCTTCCTCTTCGTGGTGCTTTCGAATAATCAAAGGTTGAGTCTTTTTTGCCATATAATTTACTTATTTCTTCTATATCTTCCCTAATTTTACAAAGAAATATGAAATAAAAATTTTTTATTGCATTCATAATACACACATAAATGTCTTAAGTAGTTTCGTGAAATTTTTAACGGTATATATACCTATATCTACATCCAACAATTTCCTTTCCTGTGACTGGATCTACTATATCGCCTAGAGGATATATCACTTCGACAACCTACAGATTTTGATTTAAGTACTAAAAATATGAAGTCATTCATAAAATTATATTTATTGATTTAAATAAATATAATTTTATGAATGACTTGTTGTGTGGTTATAGAAAAAGATGATAAAACAATAGCAATAATTAAACATAGATAGAACAACACATACCTCGTGTGTGATCAGACGTGTTAATTTCTGCGGTAGTGTTTTTATCAAAATTACATCACCGGTTTTGCACAACTTCTTCGGATCATGGGCATAAATAAATTCGTTTTCCTTAAAGTACTGTTGAAACCAAGAAATATAACCTCAACTAGGAATCTATATAAATATTATTATATGGTACATGATACACATATGTATACTAACCATATGAACATAATCATCAAATTGTAATTGCGGTACTCTCACTTTGGCGGCATTCTGCTTCGACGAAGGCACGCATGTTCCCAGAAAATATCTCAACGCAGTTTTACCCACCTTACTCGCTCCTTTGGCGGCCATCTTTTAATGAAAGATCATCTGATCGCTTACACATACCTAGGTCTATATTACAGAAGCTATATACATATATATATATATATAGTACTTTGTAGTATTACTTTGTAGCTATAGCGACTTACAAATTCCGATTAATTTATTATTATTATTATACTGCATATAATATTTCATTAATAAAAATAAGAGGCAAAAATAATAATTATACTATTATACTAATAATAATAATTTTGTGATCTATCGTTTCTTTTATCTTAAACAATTCAAAAAATTAAATTTGCCAAAAAGAAAAAAAAATTGTATTTTTCAACTTGACAAAAAATTAAATTATTAATAATATCTTCTAATATCTTTAAATAAATTTTTATTAACAAAATAATATCGGTAAAGAATATATTTTTAACATAATCAAATCATTTTTTTCATTTTCATTTTACAACCTTTAAAAATTCATCTTTTTTAATTGTAACGATAATCCTTTTTTATGAAGTTAAGTGTTAAGTATTCGTATTTTTGATAATTGATGATTAATAAAGTATATATAATTATTTAATTTGTACATAAAAACTTAAAAATCATGTTTTTTGAATTATGTTACTTTTGAAGTCATTTATTTAAAGGAGAGATAAAACGATATGTGTATATAAAAAAATTAAATTAAATTATGTACTTAGAAATTTAATCAAAAACTGTAATTTTGTCGATTAAATTAATCAACGATTTAATCAGAACTTAATTGGAGAAACATGGACGCATAAAGAACTTTTCATTTATTGTATAGTACGTTATATGCATTTGTTTTTCAGCTATGTTTTCTACTTTTCTCATTATCTCTTTTTCTCTTCTATGCGTAAATGTATAGTATATTTGTCTTGTTTCGAATGCAAATGATAAAAAGAATAGAATTCTCATTGTACTAGCTAATGCACGCATGCATTTAGAAAGTACTTTGACGGATTAGAGAAATTAAAAACTGCAATGGAAAAAGAGAAAGAGCTAATACGATGAGATTGTATTTTTTTCTGTAAAGAGATCTGGGAACTACAAAATATCGTTTTCGTAAAATTTTTATTTTACTCACTTACAGTTCTTTTTTTTACATTTCATAATGTTTTAGTTGTATTTTGTATTATATTTTATACATGTAAAATAATATACCAAGATATTTATAAAAAATCCCCTTTTTATTCTTTTATTGATGCTTCTATCAAAAAGATTGGTGACAAATTGTTTATTGATATCCGAAAAGAGTCGCACTATAGGAATAGTGGCGATATTGCGGTCAAAGTGGTGCATGTAGTATTTATAGAAATATATCGATGGTATATTGCAACACCGAAGTTATCAACGAGAGAACATTTTTTAAAAATCTCCAGGGAAATCATAAGATAAAAAATATAATGAAAATCTGATATTATTTATATTATCTTAAATTTTTCTTAAACTACGTGATTTCGTTCTCTGTTTTTAGTAAACTTAATTTATATCGTCGTTATTAAACTTACTTCAATTTATGTAGATTATATTTACTCTTTTTCTCTAATAGTATAAAATATAAGCAATAAATTTACTTAATTGATCAGGTTACGGATGTAGCCAAGTACAATCTTGTAAGTACCAAGTAGACCCAAGCTATACAACGCTGTAGCTAAGGAGTTCCGAGATAATAATTAATATCCAATTACTAACAGAGCAACTTTAGTTTTCCATGATGGCGAGCTTAATTAAGCACTTCCTTCGTCAATAATATAGTGGCCGTTGTTTGCATGTATATGTATATTCATATACATGTATTCACATAAAACATATGAGATAAAATATTTATCAGATTACGTTTCGCGTGTTCTTGGTTTCTAGATACTGATTAAAATTTCAAAGTATTGTGAATGAAGATGAAACGATTTTCTTGGCATTACTATAATCGCCATTTTGTAATTTATATTCTAAGAATCTATATTCCGAGAACCACTGGTGCATCTGTGCATTATCCGCGACACATCACATGACTGAAACTGCGTGAACGTACCATGAAGTTTCCTCTAGGTTCCCGTCGAAGGTAAATTACATTTAACCCTTCGATTGCTGCACGTTACGTGCATAAGCTACTGAAGCGAACAGATCCATACGCTGTCTTCTGTTCGGTAGACTTGCAACGTGATGCACTAACATGGTTAGGAAATTATGCGATTACGTAATAGAACTTGCATGTACATCCTTGTGTGATCTATACCTTCGATTTACAATGACACTTATGCAATTATTAGATCTTCAACCCTTTCAAATTGCTCAAGATTAAATTTCTTAAAAAATAAAATACCTCAAATTTTTTAAAAAAGAAGTAAAGGTATACCTTGTATCTTATAAAAAAAAAATGTGAAGAAAGTATGATTTTATTTGCAATGGTGATTCGTCAAAAATTTACGCATATTGCTATATAGAATTATAAATATAAATATGATTATTATTTCTACATAGAAAATTAATATATATATCACTTAAATATGAAAGATAATTAAGGAATACAATTGATATATTTTTCTGGTAATACTATTTTAATTATATTACATTTTAATTCTTTCACTTTTCAATGTAGAAATAAGAGAAAGTTTCTACTTTACATTAGTTAAATTATAAACAAATAAATTCTTTGAATTTACTTTTGAAATTCTTCAAATCTCTTTTTAATAAATTTTTAGATCTCAGGTTCTACTAATTCAGGTTCTATAATTTTATATATAAATTTAAAACTAGTTTACTATTACTAATTTATATGTTGAAAAGATAGTATATAAGCTATTAGCATACAAAAAAGCAGAAGAAAATTATTTTTTTGAAAAAATTTCATATAGTACTAATATTATTTTCATATAGTACTAATATTATTTATATAATTTATTAATTTACATATTAATTAAATAAATATATTGTAATAATATTATCATTTTTTACATAATATTAATTTTAAAAACATTAAATAAATTAGTATTCCGTTCTTATACGAAAATTTATATAAACATAAAATATTATATAACTGTGAGAAAAACTTCATTATACAAGAAAATGATAAAAATGAGAGACATCACAGGATTGATAAATAAATCATTAGTTTACAGTTGGATCGTAGCTTTGAATAGTTTAGAAGAGATATTCATAGGATGAATATCTCTCTCGCAAGAGAAATTCACGAACTGATGCAGGAAAGGACAAAGGTCGTGGAAAACACGACAGATCAATTTTTGTACATCAAAGACCGGATATTCCGAAATATATTGCTCTTATCTTGCGCGCGCGAACGCTTCCCTTCGTTTTGCGTAATACACGCGCACACGGAGGAATCGTGCATCTGCGAACTCTGTTGTTACTGTGGAATGCAAAGGAGCAAGGGAATTCACGGATGATCGCTCTGCGAATCGGTCGATGACTGAGCCGTCAGTCATCCAGGAAATTCCATTGTCGATAGAAAAATCGGGACTACGGTCACACGACTCGGTTGTTGCCTCCATTATTATGATGCCGCGCCTCCGTTTCTGTGGATTCATTCGGTTTCCGGAGGCAACAGAAAAACGAAACGAAATGAAACAACGCGTGTTATTGTACGAAAATACGATCGCACGAATTCGGCGCGTCGAGTAAACGTTTCGCGCGTAAATGATAACTTGAGCATATTGAAATATTGAGCATATTGAAATATAAGATTGTATATGTTTATTTGACGTGATATGCGATGAAGAATACACATATATAATTTGCATATTCATAACAATCAATAATAAAAATAATTATTTTAAGAAATAATTATTTTAGGGATTCCTTTAATTATAAATTAAGGCATAGATTCACGAAGCATTAGGAGTCAGCGCTAACTTATTTGAATATAACCAATGACAGAAAAAAAATATATATATATATATAAATAAAAAATATAATTTAATAATTTCTGGACGTTTCAGCTCCATTTTGAGCCATCTTCAATATTTATATTTATATTTATTACATATTTAGATTTATAAATTGCTTTCACTAATTCAATCTTATGCAATATAATATTTTTTTGCAATGATAAGAGACAAAAATCTATGTAAATTTAAAATTGAATTGAAAATTGAAATACTACTAGAACGTTAATAGCATCGATTTGTCATTATCCATGTGAACTGCAATTATATAACACAATCGTTTATATGGCGACGGATAGATCTTGCGACATTATTCTCTTTTTTATCATTCGAATAAATTGCGTCTTGACATTCACAGTTTGTTTCGAGGCTATGCCTGCATTATCCCGTTCTCAAAAGCAGCATGTCGAAATTTCCATATAAATATGGCCTCGCGATTGCTGTTGCGCCGGCGGTCACAGCTCAACGATCTTATACAAATGAACGCATAAATTAAACTCATCCTGTGCACACGACTTACGCACGCAAACAGCGGTAGATCATTGGTGATATTTGTCCTGGAATTTTATATATAGCTAAATGCTAAATGAAAATTGCAATGTTACATCGGAAAATTAAATACTACACTTAATTACTTATAAATGTACAAATAATAAGATCCTTAAAGATAGTTTTGGTCCTGTACGGAATACTATGCAAAATTGAAATTAATTTCTCTGTCCATTTCTAACTTCTTTAAATCTTAATATTCTATATAAAAAAAACGATTCAAATGATATGAATGATAATACTAGCAGAAATACAACTATAAAAACGAAATTTCAAGAAGACTTAAGAGTTTTTAAAAATTTGTACGAGAAAATACGGAAGAAACAGGTGTTCTTAACGAGTATAATTATATGTTTTAGATTTATAGTTCAGATTATTTTATTATTTATATTTATAAGTAATATAATAAGTT
>NW_012130082.1:2708348-2709331 GCF_000143395.1 Atta cephalotes
ATATATATTTATATTTATATGATTTGCATATTGCACATATAATGATTATAATATCTTATCTCTCAATAATTTTTAGAGATTGTTATGTATACAAAGCGTAAATAAGTCACAAATATAAATATTAAATTTTAATAAACAATTTTTATAAAATAAAATTTGTATCAACTACTCAACAAAATTGGAGAATTACTTAAAATTAACGCTAAAGAGGACTAAATTCATAATTACATATTTTTGTGAAAAAAGATCACAAGGCGTTTAAAAAAGCGTTTTAAAGCTTAAAACCTCAACTTTGCTTTGAACCTCGTGGTTTCTGCAATAATTTCACTTCAAACAGCACTAATTTAAAGTGAAGCTTGGAAAATTGAAAAATAAACTTTAACTTTGATGACGTGTATGGGAAGAACAATTTTTTTTCTGTAAGTTTCTTCATTTGTTTTGTAAAATAACAAGCATGAACGCAACTTGTTGCGTGTATTTACATATTGGAACTTAAGAACTTTTTTTGCCACACCATATACAATAATTCAATAATTTTATTGTACGGATAATAATTCATAGTAAATTATGAAAGAAGAAAAGTCTATGAATCAAAGAATATGAAGAAATCAAATGATTTGCTTGTTGGGGAATAAAAGTGATTAACAAAGAATTGACCGACTCATACATAATTTAAATTTACAGAGATGTGCTCATTGCTGATTTTCATTCTGTGCAAATTTTATGCGAAAAATGAATTAAATAACGAAGCACATACACTTGTGAATAATCTTGCGCGCCTCAAATAGGCAACTCATTACACACATCTGCATGTTGATGCAACACATATGTGCGTATGTATGTGCATTATATGTACATATATTACACACACACACACACACACACACACACACACACACACACACACACACACACACACACATACATATATATATATATATATATATATATATATATATATATATAGTACTAAATAATTAATA
>NW_012130082.1:2711995-2716097 GCF_000143395.1 Atta cephalotes
TATATATATATATATATATATATATATATATATATATATACATCATATATATATATATGATGTAAAATCATAAGGCATGGAAATCGTAATATGAGATACCCAGGATATTCCTAATAAGAAATAATCTATGCTCCTATGTTATAGTGAAAATCATTACTAACGTATAAAGAGATGTTTGATTCTAACTACCTGAAAACGAGTTCTGGATTTAATCGCATGCATTTTTTGCGCACGTTTGTTTGTATTTTAGAAACATTAAATAAAGTTTTTTAATTGCAATACTGATATACTTTGCGTTTTACTATCGATTTCTCAGGGCATCTCGAGGAGCTATTAGGAGCACAATTTTTTGATTTGCGATTTGTTCACTTTTTATATTTCTTTAATTTAAAAAAAAATGAAATTTGAATTAAATTTTATGTAATGTTATCTTGAAACTTATTAAATTCTCTTCAAAATGACCTATTATTTTTTTAAATTCTGCCTGAGACTTCTAGCATTTATCCAAAGTGAGCTCGGTACCTCATATTAGGAACCTTTTTTCTAATATTAACAATTAGATGCCGCTATAGATATCGATTGTCCCATAAAGCAATATATTTCTTATTTAGAACACATTTTGTATTTATGAAGATTGTGTTATTATATTATAATTAGAAGTGTATTATAATATAATAGCACGACGACATGAAAACGAGAATAGGAGCTGCTTATTGTTTAGTGTGTTTATCTTTGGTATTTCGCGGCCGATCGGCGTGATCCCGTGTGACGAGCTGATCTTCTCCACTCTCAGGTGCGAAATGTGCGGATCGTTTGCGATTTTTCACGCGTACTGATTCGTAGATAAACAGAACGTAAGGGGTATTTCCGTAAAACACATCTGGTGCCTGGAGCAGGGAGTAGTATATTTACACGTGTAATCGTTCTTTGATTTATGAGGGACCAAAAGAGGATGGAAGAGAAGGGGGAAGAGAAAGAGGGTTCCTTTACACCCTTATTCCGACCCTTCTGATTCGCGCACTGTATCAATCATCATAAGCTGCAATTGTTCGTAACACGTGCCTTCCTTCCGTCTGTAGTTTTACAGTCATTCGATATTGTCGAATATTATTTCATATTATGGATTGAATTGTTTTTCACTGTCATACTGTTTTGTGTTTTCACAAATCTTCGTACCAGAAATGCGGAATTTTAATTTATCTGGTGCTTTTAAAATAATATATTATATTAAAAAACTGCGTTTAATATTAATGTCACATAATATTTGTCAGAAAAATTACAAAAATATTGCTTTCGTCAAACACACAAACAGAGACTGAAATATACTGAACAAAATGTGTGATTAATGCGTTTAAGAGTTAAATAAATTTATTAGGCATTTATTTAGCCTGTTATACGATTATTCTGCGTTGGCAGTCATTTTCTATTAGATCGATTTAAACAAGTATGCATCATTGAAATTAAATAGAACAATTGGATATTTGAATATATAGTCACATACGTTGCCGAAAATTTCCGGTATAATGCAACGCTTAACTTTCATACATTTCATCCAAAGTTTGAAACTATAGACGAGGTCATGGGCCATCTAACTTATACTCGAAAACGTTATAACTCAGGCAAAGCCCCTGAGGGATTGGACGGTGTCGACGCGTGTGAAAGAGAATGTGTCACGGGATGTTACACTCTCTTCCTGTTCATCTGGTCGACAGCTTTGTCCATCTATATCATCATCCTTTACTTCCTCCCCCGCGCGGTTCTTGTCCTTTGAAATCTACTTTCATTCTGTGTAATAGCTTTTTGAATGTCGCAACTCAACGCGAAGCACGAATGTATCGGCTGGTTATTGCGGTGCGTTGATTCCTGAAAGAAAGACCGCATGAACATACGGTGGAAAGTCTGTTGGAAATCTCATTTCCCACAGACCGTTATCTGTTTTTTTGATTGTGAGCAGGAACGAATCAAACATACGCCATATTCGTTAGAAATCTTTCTTTTTTCCTTTTACATTCCTTTTTCATATGTAATAAGTTTTGCAATTTCGATTAATGATTGAAAAAAAAATCTTATTTGCAATTATGTATTCAAAATTACAATATATTATCTGAGTTATCTCAGAAAATTCTATGCACATAAGAATATACATTTTTTTAAATTGCTGTTATGTAAGCATAAATAATAGAAAAAAATTAATTAAATATAGAGTAAATAATTAATGTATTAAAGGAAAATTCTAAGATTTTTAAATAATATTTTTTATTATAATCAAATATTAATCCTTTTCAATATGAAAAAAAAATCGATATTTACTTCTCGCTATATAAACAGTGATCAAAAATCTTACAAGTTTTTTTGAAAAGATTATAACAATTCAATGAAATAAGAATGGACCATAAAATTATTGAATCATTAAGAACTGAATCTTTTACACTTTTACAGTAATATACGATGGTCACATCAATGATTGTTAGCATCCTTTAAAGTTTCTAAGCGTAACTTGTACTCCAAGAAGATACTTTTCTCTTCCGAACAGCGAAAATGAAATAACTTGTTTCTATTAAATAAAAACTTAAACTACAATAATAGAAATTTATGATGTAAGAAGAAACTCTGTTTCGCAATTTGCTTACCTCTAATACAATGAATTAAAGGTAAACCATTGACAGACTAAATCATTATGCACGCAATGGATTCTTTTTACAATGAATATATTCGTAGGTTCTTAGGTGTTGAATCGCTTGTAAAATTCCTAAGCCTAACTTCCATGGAAAATTTTCTTTTTATGCATTTCTGAAATGCAGAAGAGATCATTTATTTTGAGTCATTTTGAACAAAAGCCATCGTAGTAATGATTTATATTATACCACATAGTGTAACGAACTCACGAAAAACTTAGTAAAAGAAACCTGTTCTCTCGTCAATCGAGAGGATCTTTTGTTGTCGCAGGACAACGTGACCCCATACTGCGCAAAGATCACGCGACAGATAATTGCAAAGTTAGGTTCGAAGGTTCTATTTCATCCATCATATCTTTCATTTCTTTACGAATTGTCATCTTTTTCGAGATTTCTTTTCAGAAAAACAAACAACAGAAAATGATTAATAATCATAGAGATTTAAAAAAGCATAAATAAAAATTGTCTCCTATTATTAAAAGTATTAAAACAATTATAATAAGTTTTATAATTTACGCAATATTGGAGAAAAAAACTTGAATGTATATATATTGGAAGTATTGATCAATATAAAAATTATACTTAGATTAAAAAATATGTTGTTATGATAATGTACCTTTCCCTTCTACATTTTTCTACATTTTTATTGGATTTGATATTTAGAAATCGTTTTTCTGTTTGTTAAAGAAAATATGTGACAAAATAATGAATCATTGCACTATAAAACTACTGAATACATGAGCTTGTAAAAAGACACAGCTGCCTCATTCGGAAAAGTACTCTTTTGTAAGGTTTGGTTTTGTTCAGATTCATTACGACGAAGTTGGACGGTCTCCGGAATTGGAGAAGTCCTTTTTAACTGTTGAACAACCACATGTCGAATTTATCTCAAAGTCAAAGTTAAGTAACGACTGTACGGTCGAGTAATCGAAATAACTTGCAATTTACGATGTATTCAAATAAAAAAAATATCTAAATTTCAGTAATAATTCGTAAAGGACATTTTAATTATATTAATGCACTAACTGAGAACAATCCCATCCGACTGATAAATTTCATATTATAGTGCGGCTTTCCGCTGGGATATATCATGAACTTTGCTTTTCAGGCAAATGGATTGTGCACGTGCTACCTGTCCGGATTACACTTAGACGTTTCAAGCATATTACGACATATATGTAACTTGAATAATAGAGGAACATTGAGCGTGGTTGCTATGTTCATTGGAGAATTATAATGACTGATATTAACTTGATAGGGAGAATCAAAAGTGTAGAACATGGTATCTAATGTGTTCGCTATGTTGGCTTTCAACATAGTATGGCGTTAGTTATCTACTCGTCATGTTACAAGTGTAATTTACGTTGATTTGTATCTATCTCACATGTATATATATATATATATATATATATATATATATATATATA
>NW_012130082.1:2719767-2724583 GCF_000143395.1 Atta cephalotes
ATATATATATATATATATATATATATATATATATATAATGTACAAGGTAGGCCGAAATAAGAGAAAAGGATGACTACGGCTTACAATAAATTGAAATAATAGAATAAATTTTTCCAAATAATATTTCGTTTTCGATAAAAAATATTTCGAAAATTAATCGAGTACTCTTACATTGATATTTGACACAATGGTTTTTGCTTGTATAATTTATTTATTATCAAGACTAATTCACTGAGTTGATTCTTAAAATAAATAATGAGCGAATTTTTGTAACATAAAGAATAATTTTATTTTTTACATATTTATTATTTATTTAGCTGAGACATTATTGAAAACGTTTTGTGTGTTGTATACAAAGTTATATTCTGCGAATTAAATTAGAATGAATTATTTATAACGTTTCTATCCTTTTAATTCTTTTCAAGTGCATACTCGATTAATCTTCAAAATTCTCTAGAAAACAAAGTCTTTGAAAAAGAATTTATTCTATTTTTTCGAGTTATTGAGTCAAAGGACCTATTTTCGATTATATTTTGATTTATTTTACACATGTATTAATGTATATACATTATTACGTAGCAAAAAGATTGAGATTTATTATACGTTTTGCTACAAGATCTGCTTAAACATCTTAAAGAATTTCAATTAATTAAAAATCTCTTGTAAATGTAATTATGACGACATTGTTTGCCATAACTAACATTAATTACCTCACGAACTTTATCAAACTTAGCAGACTTCTCCCTCGCTCCAATATATAATATAACAATCGCGTTTTCCCGATTCCGTACATTGATTAGGTAATCTAATGTTAATAACGTCGGTTGGTCTTTAAACAAATAGCAATAGTATAGCAATAGCAATAGTAGATTTTAAAAAAGCAAGAAAGGGAATCGCAACTAAGAGGAATGAAAGGGACAGAGAGAGCGGATGGCTATAAACCGAGAGGCTGTTTCAGTCGAGGGAACGAGATTATCGCTGTAAAGTTTCTATCTAACGAATTTATGAAACGCTACACCGTCGAGCCCTGATTTAATAACCACACTCTGGCTGATCTCCTTTTCGCCCTCTTGCATTCCTCGTCCTTCGTTATCGTAAATTCGCGTCATCGGTGCGCGTAGGTGTACGAGAGTCTCTTCTCGTTCGTCGCAGGCGAGGAAAAGTGACGACGGATCAGAAGGGAAGAACTCGAATCTTTCTAAGAATTCCGAGGAATTCCTTTCGTTCGTTCTCTTTCGGTTGCATACCCGGTCGGACTCATCCCAGAGATCCCGTCAACGAGATATTGGTCGTTCGGTCTTTCCGGAACGGTTGCTCCCTCGGATCTCACGAATTTAATCCCCGCTTAATCTCCGATTGCATCTGCATCCGAGAAATGTAAGCGCGGTTCTATTTTTTTCGTGTGTAACTCAATAAGAATGGAAAATTCACATCTTGGTAAACGTAGTGAAAATTAATGTTTTATCAGTTTTAATGCGGACATAAGAAAGGATTAACAGAAAGATGAAGCAATACTTTATTTTTCATGCACACAAATTGAAGATCTACATCTATCGAAAATTAAATCTATAATATAGTGCTTCTTCTAGGTCCGATTTTTTATTTTCTAGAATCTTTTCTTAAGAATTTAAACTTGCGGTTAGACTAACTCAATGAATGTAAAAATATTTTTCTAGTTCTGATTAATTACTAATGGTTTTGTAATGAGTAACTTATTTAAAACTACTACAAAATCATCAGTTCAGTAATTAATTATAGCTAAAACAATATAATTGTTATATTGTCATTAAATTAAGTGACACTAAGTCTAAACTACAAATTAACAAGAAAATGAAAAATCGAATCTTAATGTATCATATTCGTTTTTAAATTTCTTACATCTTGCTATGCTATAACTTTTTTATTAATAAAGACATATATATTTATTTGTTACCATTTATTCTTTAACATCTGGCATTTCAGTTGAAAAATTTATTGTAATATATTCATTTTTGTATTTTTACAATATCAATAAGTGATAAATACATTCGTGATAAAACTATATATAGAACCGAAGAGTCAAGATCGACTTGTACGGTATACACATCTGATTATAAGAGACACACAGCTTAAGTTTGTTGCAACTATTTAATTTTCCATCTAAGTAAGCAAAAATGAAGGGATAGCGTACTTCTTACCATTTTTATTTTGCAAGAGTTCGTCGACGATAGTGACTCAGAATGAAGGGTACTGGCTGCCAACAGATGTTGTCTCCGTGAAAAATTTCCTCGCTCATACCAATGCGGCGTAATCTCCCTTTATAGGTGGTTCAAGAAGATGTCGGGCATGAGTATTTCAACGTCTAGTTCCCGCGTCAATGCGCGAGATAGATGCATTTAAATCGCCTAATTATTTCACGTCGAGCAACATCTTTTTCTAGGAGGCCCGCGTTTTCGTTTTTGCTGTTTTTCCACTTGCGAATGAGAATGTAGAAGCAATAAGGCACATCATTGTTTTTGGCTTTTCAACGATGATGTGTGAGTGTTCCCACGATTTTCTCACGCTTCCGACGTACCTATGTACTATGTAGTTACCGTGAACAAATCTTCTGATTTTGCTGTTCGCCTTCGAAGCCTCCTCAACAATTGCGAAGCAATTTTGCAATATTAACGGTAACAACGTCGTTCTCGAAAAACAGTTGCATGCATTTGACGATCATCAATTTTGTGATGTTGAAAAATGACGGGAATTTAAGTTTCAGATCATAGCAAGGGATGTATTTCAATTGAATAATTATGGATTTATCTCACATTTAATTTTATATTTATTACATAAAAATATCGTACGAAAATGAATATATTATAATATATTTATTAATTTTATAATGTTATCTCAGATTTAACGTCGTATATATTATAGATACGCGCAATTCCACAAAATTATATTAGACTTAAAATTTCTTACACCTTTTTTTGATATCATTACATATTCTGTTAATAGAATCAGATTGTCATTGATGTGACAATTTTAACTAAAAACTGATATCATGAAATAAATTGTTAATATTATTAATATATTATCATCATTTATCTACATTTTCTAGATTAAAATATATAATATATATAAAACTTTATATACATTATACTTTATATACCTGTCACAATAACAAATAAATTAAATTATATTAGGTGTAGTAAAAAGAAATCCATTATTTTTGCATGAAATTGAATGGAAAAATAATGGATTTCTTTTTACTATACCTAATATACTGTAAATCTTGTGTTACAGCTAAATCGGTACAATTCTATCATTAGACAGGTATACGTGTACATATACTATATTTGTACCGGTATTAATTTTTAAAGAACACGAACGCGCCAACGGTGTAATGCAGCTCACTGTTACAACTCACGGCGCTGTTACGTGTTGTCTACTCGATACATTCTGGATGATTTGTAATTTACAACGTCGCAGGTGATGTTGCTAGGATAGAACGATGGAGACGGAGATGGCGAAGGGATAGTCAATGCATGTGTCTTCATTCTGCAGAACTCGAAACAATCAAATAATGCAATGAATTATGCATACTGATTCTTGGTTGATGTTAAATTAGTGTTTAATTTATAAGTATTTCAAAAAATGAAATCAATTTC
The DNA here is from genome assembly GCF_000143395.1 of Atta cephalotes. Taxonomy (NCBI): domain Eukaryota; kingdom Metazoa; phylum Arthropoda; class Insecta; order Hymenoptera; family Formicidae; genus Atta; species Atta cephalotes. The sequence continues at coordinate 2,723,400 of NW_012130082.1, forward strand.
TAAATGTACGATAAGTATAATAAGTAACTCTGTTTGTTATAAGACAAATTTATTGAAAAACTATACGATATCGATTACGTATGATTGCATTAGAATTATCAAAATTTATATTAACATATATAATTTAATAAATGTACGTAATAAGATTGTTATTATCACATACTAAAATAGTCAATTCTTTACGCGAAAGCAATTTATCGAAACATTCTTAAATGTAGAGTCGTTAAATACACTCTCTTCGCTATCTATATGTGTACGCTATCTATATATGTTGCTGATGTATCGTTTTCTTATAGTGATTCGCGATTGGAATTCGATTTTTTGCTAAATTAACCTGCGCTAGATTAACGATTGAAGCGATGGCGATGATTTATAAAAAGAACGTGTACTGCATTTTATGCGTAAGGATTTAACGTAAATCGATACTCTGGCCGATCGAACATCAGCGACGAGGAGCGTTCGGTTCATAAGTCAGCGGAGGAAAAGCTGCGGCGGAGTGGTCTGAATCTTGACGTTAATCGTTGGGGCATGTGTACACACTCCAGGTGATATTCTCTCGGTGGCCGACATTTATTGCTCTCGAGGTAATGCCTTTCCTTGGGCCGTAAACAGGCCGTAATTTACGGATCTGCTTCGACTCCAAGTTCCGGAAGAATAATTGCCGCGACACTCGCGTCACTGTATATTCATGTACGTGTATCGCGTCTCATATGGCATTTTGAATTTTTTTTGGGAGATCAACAACTTCAATTATAACTTATAGTTGTATCGATACTGATAATATTGATAATACTTATTATATGTAAATTATCAACTGATTAAATCAACTCTGAGTTTAGAGCACATTTTTTTCTTTCTTCATTTTAGAAAACAAAATCAATTAAATATGTTTTTAGCTTATTTTTTTGATTTTTTTTTTAGTACTTTTCACTACTCATTATTAAAGAAAAATATATGATATGCTTTTCTCTTTTATAATAATATGAATTACAAGTATTTATTGATTTAAGTTGACTTCAGTATTTATAATTATGCTAATAATTATGTTATTTAGAATTAAACATAATTTAGCTAAAAGTAAAAAATTCGCTTCAAAATAAACATCATTGCTCGGAATTTTAAAGAGAGAGAGAGAGAGAGAGAGAGAGAGAGAGAGAGAGAGAGAGAGAGAGAGAGAGAGAGAG
>NW_012130082.1:2725261-2728901 GCF_000143395.1 Atta cephalotes
TCTCTCTCTCTCTCTCTCTCTCTCTCTCTCTCTCTCTCTCTCTGTTTTTCTTTGTTATCAAACATTCTATTGCAACTAAACTCTGAAAGAGTTGATTGCGTGTGAAATGAATCTCTTAATTTTCTTTTATTGTACATGAATCACTTCCTCTTTCTCAAATTTCTTACATTGAGAATATAATACAATTTTATTTTCTATTGTATATAATACAAAACTAATATTGATATATTAAATATTACAATAATAATTTATAGATATTTACATAAATAATTTGTATAATTTAATGTTATATACATGAATATCAAACAGCGTACCAATGTTAAAATTCGAATTTCGAAAACATTGAATTGTACATTAATAAATGAATATAGTATGCATGATATTTGTACCTAATTATTATATATGTACAATTTGAGATCTATGTTTGTTGAATTCATTACACTTAATAAAAATCATAATGTTACGTTAATTAGTAATAATGAAACTTTAAAGTATCTTACAAAATATAGAATTATCAATAAAAACGAATAAATATTTAATTAAAAATGTAAATTTAATTGAAATATGTATCCATCTCGGTTACATTTCCAATACGATATTTGCGTGGATTTATTTTCCGACTATACTTAATATTAAACTCGAGTGTGTAAAAATTTAATTTTGATATATTCATGATTTATGCAGGATTTATGTATTTAGAATTTTTTTTTACAAATGTACGAAGACAGTTTGTATGAAGACAAAAAACAGATATATAGATATCCACTGTGATTGCTGCTTTAACGACAAGAAAAATGAACGCTACAACTCGCGCGGCAGATTCGCCGTATCGAATATCATACGTTGATTTATGTACCTAGCACAAGCAATCGTAATTAAGGGGTTTGTAGTCCGAGTAATACGAGCAGAGCCGTATAGCTCTTGCAATATGGCCCGATCAGTAATTGCGTTTGATACGGCGCTGTGAAAGTTTATACGTGCGGACACACCGCCGGCGCCGTCGACAGAATTGCTTTTTAACATTCGGCGGTTTAATTATGTGCGCGCGAGTGAGGCAGAATCATGGCGAAAACACACATTGAAAGTGCTATCAAACGTATCATTATCATGATAACTTGTACCATTTAATTACGCCACTTCTTCCATTCGACACGAATAAAATTGTTGTATTTGATTGCATATTGCGTACTGAAGTTGTATTTGCGACGCAATAAATTACGTATCTACGGTTATGCGAAATTTTTATTAACAAAATGATGAATTCTAGAAAAACTTAGAATCATATTAAATAAGAAAGGAAGAGCACGTCAGAGAATGCACAAAGATATGATGCTACGGAAAAAGACTTGTTAATTAGAATGAATTATGCCTCGATATTTTCATAAGATTCTTAATGATATTATTTCTTTCTGAAATGAGAAACGCGAATTAGATTTTAGCTTTGCAAAGGAATCCATTGCACAAATGTAGCTGCTATAATTTTTATTTTAATGGCAAGTACGTCTTCTTTTTTATTGATGAGAACGTTCCAGACAGTTTATAATTCACAATAGAATTCGGAATATTATATAATTATATTTTATATGATGTAATAAAAGAACATTAAAAAAAAATCAAACAATATATGTATAATACATATTCATAAAATTATATATACTAGAATATATAAAATTATACATGAACTCTCCCAATTTATGAATTATATATTTATGTGACATATTCAGTGCCACACAATGGGTAATTTTTTAATTAAAAATAAACATGAGTTCAAAAATAACAATTTTAATTTATTTTGCTTACATAGAAAATATGAAAGTTTGACATTGATTAATGATATCATAAAAATGATATCATATGATACAATTTGCTACAGTTAACGAGATGTTTGTAAATTTTTATTCAATTCTCTGAATTCTTATTTTCGAAGACTTTGTTCCACATTTTAAATTCAAACTGTAATCCAATATTAAATATTCAATTAGCAGGGATTTCATTAATCTCGTTGTATATAGGATATTAATATTGTGATAATATCATTATGCATTTTTTTTCTTTATATTAATAAAATATTATGTGTATACATTTCTTATTGTTCAACAAAATATTTAAATAATTTCGGAGCCAACAAATTCGTCTCTTTACATCTCAAAAATTTGTATCTTTAAAACGTTCTTCAAGACGTTCGCGGATCGAATGATGACACGATAAATTCTTCTCAGATATCAAACGTTTCTGTAGGCCTTCGGGATGCTCGTAGGCTCTACAAATTGCATCTATATAATGCCCGAGGGATAAAACGACTGGGGTTAACGTACCATCAACGAATAGGGCATGAATCGCGATGATTTTCTCCGCCTCTTCGTCGCGGACGAAGCTCGTAAGCTTCCCGTGGTGCAGACAGAGTCCGTGTCACTACTTCCGCGAGCATACGATATATCATCGATGCGGCAGAAGCTTTTAAGCTGTCCTGAAAATACCGGCCGGCTGTACGAGTTATTAATGTCCCGCCTCCTTATAAAGTACTCAATTTTCGTTCTGTAAGGAGGAGAAATATTAGCCGTAATACGGCCACCGCCGCACAACGAAACGCCGCAGTATATCAGCTCGACGAAAATTACAGCGCCGACAAAGATGTTAATATCGGTGAACCAGGGAAGTTCGGGTCTCTACTCTGCGCGCGCTTGCGCTTCCATTCGCTAAGTACATTGTTTTGACAAAAGGACACCAGCGAACTTTACGGAGGAGTTTACACGAAACTCAGTGGTCGTCAGTAGGAGAGCACTGTTCTTGGACGATACGTGCGCGATAAATCGGACACACGCGTCGAGGACTCGAAAAGTGGCTGTAGTTATGATACTCTCCTGTGATAACACAATCTCATTGTTTTAATATCGTTTGTTACATCTTTGTTTCTCTTGAAACAATAATATTGAAATTAATTTTTACGCATTATTGCAAGTGCAAGTTAATTTATCTCGAGATTTGTTTTTGCGAATAAACGTTGAATAAAAGTTTAGTAAATAAAGATTTAGTATATAATTTTGTAATAAGCGTAATTTAAGAAGATCCTAAAGTTGTTTGATCATAGGATTTACTTTTACTCACATACGATTTACGTGATTGACACATCATACTATTGCCAAGTCTGTTCAAAAGTTATTCCATTACGATTTTCTCAATATTTTAGCCATAATTTGAATATTTCTTTGTGTTTTCTTCCCATGAAGCGTCTCAAAAATTTTCTTAAATTTTTTTGTACTTCCAAAAAACTTCTGATGGAAAGAAAAAAACCTTCAAATTTAGAGAAAAATCTCTCAACCTGACAACAGTAGATATACAACTACATTTTATTACATCAATACTACTCACATATATTAGGTGTACAACTTTGCTTCCGCCGTTTTCCTATAGATGACTTTAGCGGTAAGTGGTGGTCGAAATAAATAGATCATAGACGTCATACAATAAACTTGGGCATCTGTCAACATAACCCCATAGAAACATTAGTCGATTTGTGTCTGCATCATAAAGTTATTCTCGATTGAAAATGTCAGTTTACGAGCCAAATTCTCGTCATTTGCGGGAGATTTTAATTTTTTGCTTCAATATAAAGAAATCTGCGGCTGAGGCTCATCGAATG
>NW_012130082.1:2730272-2744067 GCF_000143395.1 Atta cephalotes
CTCTCAAATACTTATGGTGAGGCCGCTATTAGTGAAAACGTGTCTGAGTGGTTTCAACGCTTCAAGAACGGTGATTTTGACGTCGAAGACCGGCATAGCGGTGGAAGAGAGAAGGTTTTCGAAGATGCAGAATTGGAGGCATTACTTGAGCAAGACTCGTGTCAAAATCAAGAAGAATTGGCACGATCATTGGGAGTGACTCAACAAGCCATTTCAAAACGCCTCAAAGCCATGGGAATGATTCAGAAGCAAGGAAATTGAGTGCCGTACGAATTGAAGCCGAGAGATGTTGAACGGCATTTGTTTGCTTGTGAACAGCTGCTTGAAAGGCAAAGATGGAAGGGATTTCTGCATCGCATTGTGACTGGGGACGAAAAATGGGTTCATTACGATAATCCCAAGCGCAGAAAATCATGGGGAGTTCCCGGCCATGCTTCCACGTCGACGGCCAAACCGAATATTCACGGCTCTAAGGTCATGCTCTGTATTTGGTAGGATCAGCTCGGCGTAGTGTATTATGAACTGTTAAAACCGACTGAAACAATCACAGGCGATCGGTATTGAACGCAATTGATACGTTTGAGCCGAGCATTGAAAGAAAAACGGCCGCAATACAACGAGAGACACGATAAAGTGATTTTGCAGCATGACAATGCTCGACCCCATGTTGCGAAAGTGGTCAAGACATACTTGGAAATGTTGAAATGGGAAGTCCTACCCCACCCGCCGTATTCTCCAGACGTTGCTCCCTCTGACTATCACTTGTTTCGATCAATGGCATACGGCCTGGCTGACCAGCACTTCCGGTCTTATGAAGAAGTAAAAAATTGGATCGATTCGTGGATAGCCTCAAAAGATGACCAGTTTTTTCGACGTGGGATTCGTACGCTATCCGAAAGATGGGAGAAAGTAGTGGCCAGCGATGGACAATACTTTGAATCATAAATGTATAACCAGTTTTTTACAATAAAAAATCGAATTTCGGAAAAAAACGGCGGAAGCAAAGTTGTACATTTAATACATTTTTCGTAGAACGATATCATATAGAATTAGATGTCTATTTCCAAGAACTTGACGTCGAGTTTCTTCGTGTAATCTACTGATCTGTAGCCTTCAGTTTCATAAATACAGATTGCTTTTACAAACAAATGTTGTGACGATTTGACAGCTCTAGACGTCATTTTTAAAATAAGAAATGATTTCAATTTCAAAAATTTTTGTCGTTCTCAGTATAAATTCCATGGTACACTAATATTATAATGCATAATATACTTCAATTTTGGAAAAGGATTTTCAAATATGTAAAAGTAATATATGTTTTTCTATGAAAATTATTGCATTTGATCATTAAAACATACGACTTTAGAATCCGTTTTGTTATTTCAGTAAAGAGTATAGAAGTCTCAGAGTATTTGTTTCACAAAAGATATAATTATTATACATTATTATAATTGACATTATTACAATTAATAATGATAAAATACATATTATTATAATTAATAATGATAAAAAATATATACGAGTCGAAACTAGGCGTTATATTCAACACATAATATTTAAAAAATATTTTAAAAATATTTATTCAATGTAAAAATATTAAATAAACATTAAAAAAATATTTTTTAATATTGTGTGCTTATTGAGACGTCGTTATATGTATATAAAAATTATAAGGGTATACGAAATTTGAGAAATATTTTCTACGCTTCACCTCATATGCGGTAAAAGTTGCGTTTCAGTCGCTTTTTATAGATAGCAACAGTGAAACTTGGTCTGCAATATACAGTAATGGCGCAATGTGTGCGGATCATTCATGAGGACGTGAACTTTTCGCGTTGAGGTGGCGTATGCAAAACTCGCGGTCCGTAGTTGGTACTCCCGGGAATGATTCTGAATCCCCATCGTCGAAGAATACGTGGGGCCACACACTTTAAGCAAACTTTTCATCTGAGGATCTTCCTATGACTCCAGCATTCGGTTCCTTTCATATCCCACTCCGTTTCTGGGAAGAGCTTGTTTATAGCACCCTGTAGATATCGTAAAATAGAAAATAGCACCCCGGGGGCAAGACGGAGTTTTCCCTGAGACGTGATTGGAGTTAAGACAAGTCCTTCTGTCCGTTGGCGTTGAGGCCGCGTCTCCTTGCCGCTCCCGGCCGAAAAATAAAGCATCAACGTCTCCGCTCTCGGAGTTATTTTAGTGAACGCGATGGGAAGAAGCGATGTCACTTTTTAAGCGTACATTTGTTCTCGTTGACTTTTTGCCCGCGCCAGATGTCGTATCCCAACTAATTGTAACTGATCATCGTTGTTTCGTTTTGCTTTAAGCATAAGGCTTATAAATGAATGCTTTTTGGAAGATCATCACTTGAATTCATTCTTGTTACACGCAACTAAACTACGTCTGCGAAAACACCATTCTAAAAAGAATGCATTGTTTTTATTAATCGTTAAAATCAATTATAAATGTATACTTAACAGTGATATGTTATTTACAATAAAATTACTTTCAAAATCTTGAAATTTTTATCTTAAAATATATATATATTCTGAAGTTAATATATAACATCCTTGAAGTGACTTCTGAACTCCAGAATTCGCTATGATATTCTCAGGAACTGCTTAATTGCCAAGAGCGGTTTTGAACAATGTCGACAAACTTTATGAGATCAGATGAGATAATAATTTACACCAGCTACTAAATGAGATAATATGTTAATTATACAATAATAATAAAAATTAATTACCAAAATTATGAAAAGAAAACAAATATGCGTTCTTTATGTTAGATAATATATTAAACTTAAATAATATTTCTCTTCGCTTAAAGTTAAAATAACGTTAGTACAATCTAGAACCTCTATTTAGTAATTGTCATTTAAATCTATCGTCTCAAGATTGTATCAAATAAAATACTTTAAGACTTTAAGATTTGTTTCCTGACAAAAAGGCGGTTATAAATACAGATATACACCTGAAATTTTCTGTCCATTTAACACCGAAATTCTTTACTTTAATAAGCTCTTTTAAATTGTTTCATGTTATATAAATGTACACTCAAAATATGCGCAATGAAATGAATTGCTATTTTGCAAAATGATGTGCTGCGTGTGTTTCTCTTTGATATTCACAAATCATGTAAATCCCTTAATGAGATGTAATGCCGGTCCAATTAAGCCGTAAAAGTGTAATGATAAAGCATACTTTTCATTTTACATGTCCAATTGACTCTAAAAATGAAAAATATAAGGAACAAAATTCGTAATGTGGATTATGACATATATTTACACGAATTCATGACGTATATTTATACGAATTTGTATTCATTACATTCAATTATGAAAAAATCTCTAGACACATCTATTGCGATCGCATGCTCATAATTTACAAATGAATTGCCGAATCAGCTTGTTTGATGACAATAGTCCTCAGTTACCATTTGTGAGAAATGCAAGTCATTGTAATGGATAGCCGTTATGCTTTAACGTTTGACGAAATAGTTTCTTTTGAAATATGTATATAGAGAGAATGTTAAAAAGTTCTATACTTTTAAGAATCGTGGATTTACAAACGAAAAAAAAATTCATACAAAAAATACAGAAGTTTTTATAAAAAATACAAGGGAATGCAATACAAAGGAATGCAAGGGATTTTATGAAATTTTTTTTACGAGATATAATTAATCAAAAAAGCGGGTTTTAAGATCAATAAATGTAAGAAGATAATAAAACTTTATTTTTTATTTAATTTAAAGAGTTAACACAATTTTAACTCTATATATGTATATAGTATATTACAAAAAAACATAAAATAATAATTCAAAGATAAAGAAAAAAAATAAAAAGATATCTTATAAAACTTTTTTTTATTAAGAAAAAATTATTTTCATATCGAATTATTTGTACTGTTATATTATAAATAATAACTATGAAGTAATAACTATGAAGAATAAATAATAATTATGAATGATTTATCATTATATTTATTTCTTTTTAGAAATATATGAATGAGTTTTATCATTTACTATTCTGCTCCATTTGTTTCAAATACAAGTATGAATCTTGTCTATATTATTTTTATTATTACAAAATTAATCATTTTATTTTTACGTTCATAGAAGTATCAAGGCGTTGCTTATTTTCATATTTTCTTACTTTAAAAGTGATAACTTTCAAACAAAAATATAACGTTTGAGTTATTGCCAATTGAGTTAGATAAAGATTACTCTATCAATCATCGAAAGTAAGCTAACTTAAACTCATAGACCGTCCATCAAGTAGCATACTATATGTATCATTCTTAAGGTATTTAAAGAGATCAAATACCTTTTACAAAAATGACATTTTTTAAGTTGTATCGTTTTTGCAAATAAATAAAACAAAGAAAACAGAGAATATTTACAGAAAGTTAAGACAGTTTTGATGATCGAAGTTTGAAGAAGAAATATTTTACTTTAAATTTAGTCATTTTATGACTGATCAAGAAAAATATAAACTATTGTCGACATTTCGAGTTATGTCACTTCTGAATTATTTCAGGTTTAGTATAATTTTGTAAAATATTAAAATCGTCACAAAGAGTTTTTCAAGGACTGTGAAACAAAATCAACATTTGATCATGTTTTTATAAAAAATATATTTTCTGTCAATATTATTTATCAAGTCAAAAATTTTCTGTTAAGTTGAAAAATAGTTCTTCCTCTTTTCTAAAAGAACTTAATTTTTTGAGTTATGTCATTTTTGAAGAAAACGATGTCTTGTTTAAAAATTTTAATAAGGAAAAATCAATTTCTCTCATATCAGATTACAGATATCATTTTTCAACATTTTAAACAATGACTACGTATATAAGGAACGTCACTGCATGAGAAGGATTTCATATCGGATTACACGTATTGTTTTTCAATATATTTTCTAAATAATGACTCCGTGAGAAATTTATCATTGTGTTCAATAATAAATTTCTTAAAAAAAAAATAATAGTAATAAACTTCAATTTTCGTTTCAAAGTATCAAGACATTTGTATCAAAGATATTAATCATCTTATATATCTATCAATTTATTCAGATTTTTTAAATTATTCAGATTATTCAAATTAGGGATATCTTGCTTAAAATTATCACTTATTAAAATATATATAAGTGTGTGAATATATAATTATATGTGAGCGTCCACAACGTGTTGAGTTTGGGTTCGTCGATCATGGATGCACTAAGCCCATTGACCGTGCAAATCAGTCATCCCTGCAGAATCACATCATTACACTTGATCGGTGTCGTACTCTCGTGAGTATTCGGGACATTTTCGATTCTATGTGAGGTTCGGTCGTTCTCGGTTACGATCGGATTTCGCGGGTACGATGTTTCGTTTGATTCCATCGCGATTTCAAGTATCAGAGACCGTTCCAGTTTGAACATCGCGAGAATACGAGCTCTCTTTCCATAAAACATCTTAAAAACCAATATCTCGGTAATAGTAAATTCGATTGGACGCATTTAGTACGCACTGGTGCACTTTAAAGCAATCGTACACAAATTGTTGTAAAGACGTGTGTTTAATATTATATAAATGTAAGAAAATTAAATCTCGAAATCTTTAATACACTTTATTATGCTGTTTGGTAAAATATGTATTTTGTAATTCAAAATGCATTTTACACTTAGGCCACTATTCATAGTCGATTTTTGCAATCAAAGAGCCGTATTAGCATCTTAAGACGATACTTAAAACAGTTTTACGATAAGAATGAATATCGATCTTAGATTAGATTAGTATATGGTCTTAATATGCACCAGTTAAGGAGCACTAGTTTGTCCAACCGAATTCGCTGTAAGAAATCGTTTCGTTTAAATTGAATTGTATCGTGCGTCGCATACAGCGGAAGCTTTATTAAATGTAATTAAGACCGGTATTATGCAATAGTCAATTCTTATTTAAGAACATCTTAAATAATATAATATCTTAAGATGTTAATATTGCTCTGTGATTGATATTCGTAATTCATTTTCATAGTCTTATTTTCAGATTGTCTTAAATAATGCCTTAAGATGTTAATACAGTCCTCTGATTAACTTATGACATCTTAAGACTGTATTTAAAACAGTTTTAAATATAAACAATATTATAATATCTTTTGTGATTTTAAAGATTCTTTAAGATCTTAAAGACCATTGCTGGTATCTGACTTATATCTAACTGATATCTGATAGATTGAAATCTTAATTTATTCTTTTTCTTAATATTTATTCTATTGTGCGTAAGCTCTTATCGTTTTCTTCGATACGATAGTCAATCAATGGTTGCGTTCAGTAGAGAAAACTAATCAGTTACACGTAGCCATTTTGTCGCTTTTTATTGTCTTATGATTATAGGATTAAAACTTTTATGTGCAATCTTCTGAAAATTTTTTTTAGAATTTTTCATATATTTTTTAGAATTTCTATATAATTTTATAATTTTTTTTACATTTTTTATTGTTGAAATTGAAACACTTTTCAGAAAATCTATATTTTTCTCAGAATTTTTCATATATATTAATTATGAAATATCGTAAGATTTCTAAGATTTTTTGCAAGTATAATTTCTGATGAAATGTTAAAAAAATTTTTTTAAATTATGGAATGAAAAATTTCAGAACATTTCAGAATTCACTTGTATGGAAAGTTCTGAGAGATGTAAATTTTTCGAATATTTCTGAGTAATTCTGAAAAATATTCTAATTCGTATAAAAATTATAAAAAAAATTATCGCGAGAGATGATTTTAAGAATCTTTAAGACCTAAAGATTTTTAATTATAAAGCGGAGTCTACAATGAGATTTTAAGGCGTAAAACTTAAGCCTTAAATTCTTAGCCGTAAGAAATTGATCAATTATAATCGAATGTGAAGAGAAATACTATAATCAATTTTTTACAGCTTAGTGCTTAAAACTTAAATTTTACGCCTTAAAATCTCATTGTAGCCACTTAAGATCCAACGATGAATATTACTTTAAGGTTCTCCCATCGTTCTTTGGTCGTAAGTGTATCGAGTGCAGATCACATAAAATAAACTCGCGGTGAGTATTATGGCCATTGGCTATAATTTCCAATAATTGGAAAAATTGACTAATTGGAGCATTTTTGTAGTCATTTTAAAAGCTTATCCTTCGGTCATCTTTTCCGTAAAAACTATCTTACTTGAGTTCATCTTAAGCTCGATCTACATATCACGCAGAACGCGGGTCACAGGTTCTCTGTGGATTGGACTTTACATCGCGAGCGTCAGTATTTCGCATTTCGCGCCGGTTGTCAGTCAAAAGCAAGTTTGCTCTCGCGATCCGTCACGTTTCTAATCGGGAACAAATCACACGCGCCGACGAACGTCCACAGCGCCGGGAGTGACGTCGTGCGACGTTTGCATCGCATCAATTCGCGCGCCGATCGTAAATCAGTTGCGAAATCTCGATCGCGTCCCGCGACCGCCATTTGCAGTTGTTGCTTCGTCGCGGCATCATGGCGGCTTGTCTTTCGTATTTCAGCGCGTACGGTTATTGTCTCATCGCGAGAGTGTTAGTCCGCGTCTGATTGAACGCAGAAAGTGTCGAGTGTTTATCGCGTCGCGTGTATATTGTGTGTATGAGTACGTATGTTAATGCTGTCCTGTGACCGTTACGAGAATGAAGATCCTTCGAGAAAACCGATTTGGGCTGGATCATTCCATTTCTCGGTAAACTTCAATTCATTGTCTTACTCTTTTACTCTCTTATGCTCTTACTTTTTTATTCTTTTATTTATCCAACAGATAAATTATCACAAAGTTTATCCGAAGATGGAACAATCGGCCCTGAATCAGTCGTAATGTCATCCTGAGGTCATCGCTGATTGTCTATGGCAATATGGTGAGTGAACATATAGTTTCAATATATAATATATACACAGTTGAAAAATTTGAGTTGAATTTAACATATTTTATGTGCCCTAAACGGGTCTATTTAAATTTTTTGTATTAATTAATACAATATAACATTGAATATGTTAGAACAACACAATATTATCTATTAAAAAAATTAACATAAAAAAGTAATACTGACACAATTTGTAAGCAAATTGTGGAAGCATATTTTTTTTAGTAAAATTAACATTTATGACACGTTAAATTGACATGTATTTTAGTTTATGTTTTAAAATATTATTTTTATGTTACTTATCCACTTACTTATAATTTCTGTTATTTTGACACTAAGAAATATTGAATATCAATTCAGTATTTAAATAATATAATCACATTATGTTAAATTAACACTTAAATAGGTTAAAAATTCAAAAAAATTTAACAAGAATTTAAATGGACTCTTGAATACGAATACAAAATATTTTTTATAGTATAGCTTTTTATTAAATAGATTAGCTTTAATCTTGAATCAACTAACTCTTCTTCTTCTAATTCTTGGACTTTAGATCACATAAATGAAAAGCACAGGGAATAAGAACAGGGAATAACAGATTTCAATCAGTCAGAAATTTTGTATTCTGTATATAGGTTGAAATCTGTTCTTATTGCCTGTGCTTTTGAATTGTGCATTGTGCTTTGGAATTAGAAAAAGATAAAAAGTAAATTAAATCGAAATTAAATAAATGGACATTAATTTTTTATCTAAATCATCTATCATAAATAAGCGAAAATCAAATATTTTATCCTCAATTTCATCTAATCGATTAATCTAACATTAATCAAAAGAATTTTTATTATCTGAGAGAATTTATAGATCCTCCAAAAATGTAGTTTGTTGATTATCTCGTACTCGATTTGAATACTTAATTAATTATGCAATAGGCTATGCATAATGTTGAGTCTAATTTGACACAATGGCTGCAAATTAATATTAATAACGTCTATTAATATTAATAGATGTTCATTCAGTGACGATAACTGATAGCGATGACTTTTCATATTGATGAAATTACGTCGAGCTTTTCAAACTGACATCGACTGAGACTTGACACCGTATTCTTAAAACAATAGTACATAACGAAGGTATTAGAGAAATTTATAATATATAATGCGTAACGTATACTAAGTATAGTATTTTTACATTTTTGTATATGATATTTTTCAAGAATAAGACTTTTGTATTTTTATACATTACACTATAGTACATTACACTGAAAGAAATATTAAATATTTTAATGAATATTTGTTTAAATAGTTCTAAAAGTAAATATCTCTATACATAAATATTAAATGTAATATATTGTGAATACATTATTTGATACAAAAATCATTAATTTAATTTAACTTACCTTTTTTATTGAATAAATGTTTATTTACTGTAAGTAAACACTTACTTGATACTATTTAAAGAAATGTATATTAAGATTTATTAAATATTTTTTTAGTGTAGCACGCTAGACACTTGATCACCTGAACCATTAGAAATCAAAGAAACAATCTAATCTCTTGAGTTAAAAAACATTTTGTTATTTTTAACGCATGTGTGTCAAAATGTAAATCAATTCATTTCTATGCTTAGTTTCAAAAATAAATACATGAACTTAATAAATAGTATCTTTGAGTGAAATTTAATACATTTTTTAGATTTAAATTTTTGAACTCTATTATTTTTATAATGAAATATTGAGTAGGAGTAACTTGAGTAGGAGTGGCAACTTATAGAAATGATTAAACATAACTCAAATTAGGTTGTAATGACTTAAAAAACAATGGAATAATTAAAAATTAAAACAATGGAATTAGAAAATTTAACTCAAGAAAAAATTGTATTTGACTCTAATTTATTATTTACTAAGTGTACACTAGAGACTTTGTTATAACAGTCTGACCACGAATAATTTTGTTAAAACAGTGAAAAAGAGAAAGAAATATATGTAATTATATACTGTCTCTTTCTAATTTATATTATTTTACTCATTCTAACTTATTGAAATTGACAAAAACGACGAGTTAATCAAGAGTTTGTCATCTCATGGTCAAACTTTGTTATAAGCTCTCCAGTGTATACGTTAATGTAGACATGGTTCATTTTAAAATAAAAAAAATAGATTGATTTACATGTTGTCACATGTGGAATTAAAAAGAATATGGAAAAGTTAAAAAGAACAAAATATTATTCAACTCAAGGGACTGGATTACCATTGTTCCTTTCATATCCAGCAGAGTAAAAGAGAATCGAAAACAATAGAAATAATTACCACAGATGTGTTTTAAAAAAATATGCTACGCTTTAATTTTACCATTTAATCATTTCATCTACGAAGATAATGGAACTCTTCGGAGTTGAAGGTTCAAGTCATGGCTTCGCGAGCCATCCGGATATCTCGATAATAATATCGTAAGCATCCCTTGATCCGAACGCGTCTGTGATTCGCGCGGTCTCAACTCGACAGTGGTAGTATACACACGTATAGAGGATCGCGTAGAAGCGCCTAGGGTGGCGTCCTCCTCTCCGGAGCCGAGCGGGGTCAAGGGGTAACGAAGAAGGGGGAGGGGGGGGGGGAGAAACGGGTAGGGCGATAGACGAGGGGTGGAGAAGCGCAGCGGGTGGCGCGCGCGGCGTTCGAGCGGTGGTGGGGTCAGCGCGGCAGGGGAAACGTAGCACAGTCGTAGCACGCGGGTTGCCGAGAGTGGCACATAGGCAGGGGTAACGGCCACCACGCCGGTAGGGGTGGCAGTGGATCCCTCGAAAGTCCGACGGTGCTTCTCTCTCTCCACTCTCAGTCCCGAGAGCGGAGCCAAGAGAGGCGGGAGAGCGCGACGCGCACTTCGAACCTCGCTCGCTCGCTCGTCGTATCCGCGCCTCATATATCTTGTATACCGCGCGATAACGTGTGGACCGTCGGTATTCCGTTACGTTCGTTACTCTCTTTCGCGTCTGCCGTATATACGTGACGTTTACGAGCGAGACGTCTTTTCGTGATTTCTCGTACACGTCGTCCGTTGCGATCGCGACGTAAGCGAAACGCCAAGGTGTTGTGGAATCTCCGCTCCCTCGGGTTGGTTATTCGCTGCGATACTAGAGAGAGTGCGTCAAATGATGCCTCACCCTTTTCGCTGTGCTGTGAAAAGGGTGGACTAATCTTGCGAAAGCAGTGCCGAAAGGATTGCTGTCATCGAGGAAACATCGCTCACGCTGTCTCCTGGTGAGAGGGGATGATGTGGATGGTCTTGGAGCAGATGTCCGCGTGTTTTATAGAGCGAAGGGTGGACCGAAGCGCAACGATTATCGGAGGGATTTGAATTTTCCTGTTACTACTAATGAAATATTGCGACTGACGTTTGACAATGATGTCAGACACATAGAGAGATAGAGAGAGAGAGAGGAGGGGGAGGGGGGGGGAAGGAGAGAGCTCGTCAATCGACCTCGCGCTGCACCGACTGATCCGAATCGTGAATCCTTGAAACTTTCCGTGAACTGAGCTTCCCACTTGAAAGGAAGGCACGATGCTCTTGGTAGAAACGAAAATCGCACTCGTCCTCTCACGCGAGATCGATCGTCACGTGCTCCAGACGGCTGCCGGAATTCGCGTGCCGATCGCGGAAGCCCGTCACGTGCCTCTCGCCGCAAAGGAGGGTGAGTCGAGCCGCGTCGGGTTCTCGATTATCCTCGCGTTCGCTACCTCGCGGGATGCACTTCGATTTTCGTGACGCGCGCGCGAATTTTTCTCGTTTTTTTTATTTTTAGTTCTTTTTTTTTTTAATCTACCTCCATCACAGGACGTTTCAGTGCGCGCTTTCGAAACACGACGACCAAGCCTGCCAACGATGCTCTCGACGCATCCCACGTTACGCACGGATTACGTTTTATCCTCCTCTGTCCAACCTTTGCTCTTCCCTTTTTCCCTCCTCTCTTCTCTTTGAAAAAGAGTACACGCGAGTTTGTGATTTGACATGAATGGGATTTACGGGCAAAGTGACAGCTCGCTGCCGGTGACGTACGGCGCGTCCTTAAAATAAACGTCGATGATACATGTTGTTTGCGATACCTATCGTCTCTCTCGTGCTTTTTTTCCTGAACGTCATTTCGACCCTCCTGGACCGCGCAAAGGGTGGGGCAGGGATGAGAGAGAACGTGACACGAGACCCTCGCGCGCATCGGGCGGTCACGGGAACAATCGTAGCGCAGGAACAACACGCGCGTAGACGAGCGGTTCAAGGGTCGTCGGGACACAAAGCAGCCGTGCCATGCATATGCACGAGGGACTTTGTGTACCCAGTTTGCGGCCCGGTGATTACAGGTGGGAATAAACCGATACCGAGAGATGTTGCCTAAATACGTGTCGTGACCTACTTCCGCAAGTTTCGGACATCCGCCTCTCTCCGTTCTGCCGGCGAGGTACCCTACCTATCTAACGTTGCTGGTTTCCCTCGTCTCGAATGCGAAATATCAACATTTGCATGTAGGAATGTGTGTGTGTGTGTGTGTGTGTGTGTGTGTGTGTGTGTGTGTGTGTGCGCGCGCGCGCGCGCGCGTGCAAATAGGACGACAAAAGTTAGGCGTTTAATTTTACGAACGACGTGAAATGGAAACATCCCGTGCGAATTTTCAGAACGAATAACGCTCTCGTCATCTGTTGTTTCAGAATATAGGTTTTGAAAAAATGCTGCGCGAAAAAAAGAAAAAAAAACACTCGATGAGATCATATAACGAGATCGAAACGGTTTCTAAGTTATTTCGAGCAATAATACTGTGATCTCTCAATTGCCGTTTCGTTTTACTCTACATTTAGTTCGGTCTCGATATTATTTTATCTGAATGTACATTACCGCAAATATGAAGAACGATAATTTACGAGCGACTTTTTTAATATTCGAAGCACGCGGAAGCGCGTATCGGTGTATCAATCCACAAGTACGACCGACCTGCCGGGACGATCAATTTAAAAGGCCGTCCGTTTGCACGAAACACGAAGATGATTTATGTCCACGTTCGACGCGAATAACGCTCGCTCGCTCTCGCTCTTTCGTACGCGGATTCGGCAGCCGACGAAATTATCCGAGATATCTCAATTAGCCGCGTAAATCATCAATTGATTCGAAAACCAAACGATAAATGATTCGCGCATATCCGCGCTGTATCCGCATTTTCTCGAGAGAAAGAGAGAGAGAGATTACAGGATATCATTTTCTACAGAATTTTGCGCTCAATGAAAACGGAGACGTCGCTGTAAATCAGTTGATCGCGATCATCTCGTTTCCGCGCGAGTTGCGATCAGTGATTTCAGACAGAGATTCTGTGAAATCCTATTAAAGATTACGAGTTGATCGAACGTGTTGTGAAATACAATGGCGATCGCAGAGTATTATATATGCGTGCATTTATCACGGATTTGAACACTCGTTACACGCACGCGTGTATTACAATTGGTTTAAATGACGCGTCGATGAAGCAAATAACTTATAAAAAGTATTTCTGACAAAATATTTCATTGCAACGTGAACAAAAATTGCAATATGATAAACACAGTCAACGATATTATTATAATTACGATTCTTTTTTTAAAAATCATTAATTTCCATCTTCACTCGTGCTGATTAATTTAAATCTTGGTTCAACTTATTCTTCATTTTTTTAGTTCTAAGAGTTGTCTTCATTTCTATCAATGTAGATTAACTTTAATCTCGATTTAATTTACTCTTTATCCTCTTCTAATTCTTAGACCTGATTGCACTAACATTACTTTAACTTTAAGCAAGGCTTAAAACTTTCTCCTTCTCTTGTTTTTTAAAGAGAGAGAGAGAGAGAGAGAGAGAGAGAGAGAGAGAGAGAGAGAGAGAGAGAGATAGTAGTAGTAGTAGTA
>NW_012130082.1:2745607-2746729 GCF_000143395.1 Atta cephalotes
GAGAGAGAGAGAGTATGAGTGTTGTAAGTCAAAGTCTCGCTTAAAGTCAAAATAACGTTGCAATCGGGTCTTAGGACTAAAAAAAGATAAAAAATAGATTATATTAAATATGGTATTTTTTAAGACTGTAATGTGAATACAACAAATCAGAAATAAAACCCCTAACCTCAAACTGGAGCTTAGTATTTAAATAATTCCGTGTAAATTTATTTACTCGCATCCAATTCTGCAAACGGCGCTCCGAATTTCAGTTTTGAAATACAATCCTAACAGAGAATTAGAGCAGTAATATCATAAATTAAATTGACAGTCAATTTAATAATATTAATGCTTATAGACATCTTAAAAGATGTGATTAATATGATGCTGATAAGCATTAATTCAAAAAAGTAAATTAATCCAAGAGATTAAAGTTAATCTACATAGAAATGGCCATCAGAAAAAGATGAAGAGTAAGTTGAATCAAGATTAAAGCTAATCTATATTAGTGAAAATGAGTACATCAAACTTATCGATGTGTTTTTCTTTTAACATATTAATCCGTAAATCATTGTACATGTACATTCAGCGTAAATATTGTGCTTGGCCAAGTAATCTAAGACAGCGGATACATAAACTAGCGAGGACTAAATCTGGCTCAGGAACACATTACAAGAAGAAACGACCGACGAGCTCTTTCTTCGCCGAACGGAATTCATCTCGACATCTGTAGTCGCGTCGCTTACAACGCTTTAGTGTCCAAGTTTAACGAGTGTCTTACGGCGACATTACGCCCAGGAGAATTCGACCAGATTCTTTCAAAATCCGATAATCGGGCTGTGCATTCGGCAGTAGTGAATCAATCCGGTTTACCTTAGAGAGAAAACATACCATCGCGATCTCTTTTATACAAGAGATTAGTAGCGATCGCGTTGGGA
This sequence comes from Atta cephalotes, assembly GCF_000143395.1. Lineage (NCBI taxonomy): Eukaryota > Metazoa > Arthropoda > Insecta > Hymenoptera > Formicidae > Atta > Atta cephalotes. The sequence continues at coordinate 2,746,525 of NW_012130082.1, forward strand.
AGTCAGATCGCCGATTTCCTGACGCGGAGCTTTCGTAAATTCCAGATTCCTTGGTGTCGTCTTGTGTCGATTGTTGATTCTCGTGGTCTAGCCTGTGAAGTGAAGATTCGCGCTACAGAGAAAGAGAGAGAGAAAGAAGAGAGAGAGAGAGAGAGAGAGAGAGAGAGAGAAGAGAGAGAGAGAGAGAGAAGAGAGAGAAGAGAGG
>NW_012130082.1:2749358-2765554 GCF_000143395.1 Atta cephalotes
GTTCTCTCTCTCTCTCTCTCTCTCTCTCTCTCTCTCTCTCTCGTCCACATATCTGTTTCCCTTGTACGCCCTTAATGCCACGTTCGCGCATGTACCGACACGCGCGTGTATAGCCGCACAAACTGTTCCTCTGCTCCTGCACGAGCAACCATTCCTGAAATAGATACGCGCGAGCATATTTCGCGAACAGTACATAGAAGTTGTGCAAAAAGAAGCAGGATCCAGTATCTATAACTTGAAAGTAGTAACATTTACGCTTGGCTTTATGAGTCGTGCGAAAATATTTATGGCTTTCGTACATACGATAAAAGTTGCTGTAAATACTTATTTCTCTCATATGACATTATCGAAATGTACTTTCTGTATTATTGTATATACTGATAAGGATGTATTCGTATTGTAAGAGAAATTAAAATAAATTTGTTAAACAGAGAGATTTTTATATCTGTTAGGAAAAATGCAATATGAGATATCTTTTTTCTCTGTTATATCAGCAATGTAAAAAAAGTATAATTATGCGTATAGAGATTTGGACGAATTCGACCATATTTATTGAAATATCAACATGATCGAGTAATACGAAGCTTATACAAATTTTTTGAATTAAATCCGACTGGCATTTCAACAATTGTCACGCCGCTTTTGGAAAATGATTAAAATTATTAGAAAAAAAAAAAAAGGTACCGAATGAAAACTCGGGGATCATCGTGCGTGATGATGAAAATGGCTTGTTTAGTCGAGAGCGTACGTGAAAAGATAGGAACGACACAACGAAATATAATCTCCCCTTCCTTGTTGTGTCGGATCGCACTGGATTGTCAGGGGTTGAGTCTTCGGTGGATCATGGTGGATGAGGGAACGCGGTCGCAAACGAGAGGAGCGAGAAAGGGGACGACGATGGCTTCTCGCTCAAAGGAACGCTGAAGCGAATGGGATGCGGTCGTCGTTGTCACGACCAGGCGTGAGGTCGCTGATATTCCCTTGTCTTTTATTAAGGAGGGCTTCCTTTCTACGTTTGCGCCGCTCATTCCTCCTTTCACACTCTCTCGTTGCTCTGTTTAGTGGTCGCTGCCGATGTTCTTTTCTATATGCTTCTCTCCGTCTCTCGTTGTACCAACACCGCCGCAATATACCCCTGCGAATAATGCTATAATTATTTCTCTGTCCCTTTTTTCTTTACTTTTTGCTTTCTCTCCATCTATCTCTCCCTATCTTTATCTCTCCTTTTGTCTAGGTTCATCTTTGTACTCTCCACAAACGATTCTTTGCATCCTGTCCGCCCCGCCATGTGTTGCTGTTTTTTTCTCGTGGTCATTAACGCGCAGCAAACCGTGCGATGAATGTTTAATTTCGACTTCCTCCGCGGTCCGCCAGAAATTGGTAGATCGCTCGCACGGTATTTTTGCTGAAATTGAAGTCCGGAAGGTTTCGGATTTATTTAGCGATATATTAAAAAGCCGTATTAATGATAGTATATTCCCGTGCAATAAAATGGAGTGAGCGCTATAAACGAGAGATATTTAGAACAATTAAACAATTGAGATTTATAAAATAATGAATAAAACTCTCTAAATTTGAATCAATGGATAATATCAGTGCCAAGTATGCCACTGATAATCTGTGACTATCCACTGAGATTCAGGTTTAGAGAGATATAGAGATATAGAGATATAGAGAATATTACCAATTAAAAAGATGATTTCTTTTTCAGAGACATTTAATATTTTCTAAAATTATTCTCTATTATTTTCAATCTTAAACGATGAATTTATTTGATGATTATCAGGATTATACGTTATAAATATTAATTTTAATTTTACTACGAGAGTTGCTATGATATTGTATCCCCAAGAATGCTCGAAAAATACCGTTTGCTGATATTGTTCTATGTATGATGCAAGAACTTTTGGAAGATATCCGTGTACAATCTCGTTTCCTTCCTTTACTCCTTCGGTTCTTCCTAGAAAACTTCCTTGTTCTTTTTTCCCCGACCGATCTCGTCGTCTCGAATTCTTCGCGTTTATTCTGGACCTTTCTTTGAGATAGTATGTAATTATATTTGTCCCGGTATATAATACAGTGTTTTTTTTCCTCCCCTGTCATTATGTAGGCATTACGTACTTCAATAAGACGCGTTTGATTTTACGGAGGAGTAGCAGCGCATAGAGGCTTCGTTTTGATCAAAAGCATCGCTTTAAGAGTCCGCGTCCTACGCCACCTTTCAAAGTATCATTTTTTTATGTTGTAATATTGGCTTTTGTAAGAACGCATCCGACCGTTATAAATATATCTTAAATGTTACACGCTTCGTTCTTCATCTATTTCGCTTTGTAGTTAGCTATTTTAAGATCCGTGCTTTGTTCAATATTTTTCTTACTTCGCATTTCTTATTAAACGTGGCACAAATAAATATCGTAATGATGTGATCATTTTTAAAACGATAACGAGATACGTTTATATTTCTTCGCACCGTGTTCTTTATTACTACTAATTCATCTACGATCTCTTTATGCAACACCATATTTTTGCATTCTTTATTTACTTTCGCGGTCTCTCGCTTATTATCCCTTTCTCTTTTCTTCTGAGTGGACATCCCAGTTTCCACTGTCTCATTTTCTTTATCATGCTCTCCATTTCTCTCCCTTCCTTCCTTTTGGTGCGAGGTTTTTCTCTCGCGCGTTTCGCTCTAATAAACTATATTCCTATTTCGCAACGATTCTTATATTTTTTGTAGATACCCATTACTGTCGTGTATGTCGAGATTTTTCAAAGCGTGACACGGATTCGCAGATAGTATTCTAGACTGTCTCACTTTCTGGGTCACTCTCCCTCATCCCTTACAACGTCGCAATAAAAGTTTGCGACTTCGTCGTAACGCGGACACACCTGCGGTCTCCTCTCTCTCTTCCTGTGTTCTTCACTTTACCCTCGTCCTATATCCGACGAGATTGATAACGCATCTTTTTATAGTTCGGATCGAACGGGGCTTTTTGTCACTCGTTGAGGCGTCTCGCAAAAAAGTCGGTTCCGTCATCAGCAACGCCGCGGAAATTCGTGTAAATGCGTCGTCGATAATCTAAATGACGCGAAGAAATCTCTTTTCTCTCGGCGGCTACCACGTTTCACGAAGAATGCAAACGGGAGAAAAAAAATTGAGTGAGCGCGCTGGTTACATCGAGCGAATGCGAAAATCAATTTTAGTCGCGCTCGACTTTTATACCGCGTGCAAATAAACGCTCATTACAGGCGGCAAATTTTTCCCGGTTTCGTGCTTTAACGAGTGACTTATAGGCAGTAAACAATACTTGCATAGCTACGTTTGTAACAACGTCACGCCATTTTCCCTGGATTCCGACATAACAGCCAAATAAGAAATTATTGTCTCTCTCGCAGCACCTCGTCCAATTCGTATAGTCATGATAAAAGCGACATGTTGACCCCTTGCGAATATATATATTCGCCATATATTTGATTTTGAGAAATAGATATCGAATAATAGTTAAGATAGATAGGACAAACCGAAACTCGCTGGCAAGTTGGTATTGCGTTCCATTTATGTATTTATGGCGAAAGAAACAATGGAAAAGTTATCATAAAATATCTCTTTTGTAACATAGATACTTCTCCCTAAGTTTTATTTAAACCTCAAACGAGTACTGTACAATAAAAAAAATCTGATTCAAGGGGAGGTAAATTTTTCGAGTGTTTCATCACTTCTTATTAATGTTTTTTAAGTGTTTCATCATTTCTTATTAATTTTTCAGTTTGTTCTTTAGAAAAATCTAAGTGACGTATTGTTAAAAAAATATCTGTATTACTATACATGTTATTTTGAGTAGTAATTAATTTCGAGAGATAAATCGTTGACCAAAATTATATATACCAATGCCTACTAATGCCCAATTTTTATGTTCACTAATGTCTCAATAATGCCCATTATATGTCCTAATAATGTCCCTTAACGCCCTAATAATTTCCACTAATGCCCTGATAATATCCATTAATGCTCTAGTAATTCATGTTACTTATTATATTTACAACAATTTTCTTAAGTAATGTCTAGTAATGCCTCAAATCTATACACCGTAATTGCCCTTATCCCTCGACTAATTTGTTATGATAAAATGATTTGTTATGATAAAATCAGACATATGTAAGGACGTTGAAATTTCGGTAAAAGCTTGACTTGCTGTACTATGTGTGTGAACATTCCAGTTACAACTTAATTCTGACAAAATGTTTTATATATTTCTGTAATTTTTATTAAAACCTAAAACTAAAATAAATTGAACTTATTTTTCTGTAACATTTTGCTATTTGATCATTACAAAATAATTTTAAAAGATACAATCTTTACTAAGAAGTACATATCGAAGTACTATCTGTTTTTTATTTATATGACGCTTTCATGAATTTAATATAGAGTTCATAGGAGTAACTTAAATCATAATATGTATCAATTTATTGAGGCAAATTGGCTACAATACAGTATATTCATATTTTATTTACTATAAAGCACTAGATAGTGTACAGAACTATTTCTGGCATGAAAATGTAGAGATAGGTTCTCTATCATATCAGTACATTTTAATCATAATAATTAATTATTTAAAAAAATCTAATGATGAAATTGTGAAAATGTCCCAACGAACCTCTGGATTTCCCACTCGTGTCACGATAGTTCCCAATTAGATTTCTTACTTTGAGAAGAAAAAGAATCATTTTGGATGGGATTGTAACGTTGATACATTATTCTGACTGTAGTCATGAAAAAAATATCGTCACGTAGGGACAATATGCTATAAAATATTACGGACCTCATATAAATCCTCGTGGCTCTCTGTCGCACAGTTTATCGACTCAATTCGTGGTGTGCAGGGCAGACGTTTTATCGTCCGTTACGACAGATGCAAAATTGATCAAATTGTGAATTTTTTTCACGACCGTTCACCGATCACGATTACAAAATCATTGACCGCCTGCCACTCTAACGCAACGCAACGCAACGCAACGCAGCGGCGGTTTGCGATGCCGATGCGCCTAGTCTCGTTTTATTGGCGTTGCTCATCCCGGCGTGAACGGGCGATATTACGCATTAGAGATTACGCTTGTGAGCCGAGCTCGGCGTCGGATCGCGTTCGTTTTCGCGAAACCATCGAACCGGGAGCAATCGATACGCGGCTTCGTGAAATTATGAGCATCATCGCGCCGACGTTTTATCCATCCCGAGGATTTATATTTCGAAAAATCCCTCTGCAACGAGCACATCGTATTGCGTAACTCTGTTGTATATATTATTCTTTCGCCATGTGGGATATGTGTGAATTGAGATAAATGCATTGAATTGTGTATAAATGTATTAAATTCTCTCGATAGTGTACAATATATCTACGTTAGATTTAGTAAATTAAATGGATATCAAATTTGAAAATGACGAAAATGTTTTTACACAGTTTCACGTGAGTCTTATCAATTTTATTTGAATCTTAAACATACAAATTTATTTAGGATTCAATAAAAAAAAGTTTCAATAAATCAATACAATAATATTGCATATGCCATTGCATCTAGAAATAAATATATATATATTTTATAGAAAATATTTTTGCATTCATTACAATTGGAAATCCTTGTTATTCTTGTTACAATTTCTAGCGTGTGTAATCAAGGACTGTAAGTTTAGAGTTAGAATTACAGTTCGGGGCTCTAAGTTTGACGGCGCTGTTTAAGACAATTAGCGTCTTTGACGTTAACGACATTAATAATTAATAATCGATATTTCGAAATTTAGCAACTTCGTGTCGCGGCTTCTCTCCGTAACATTAGTAATCGTATTCACGGTTGAGTTGAAATACAATGTGCTCGTCGATCCATACTTGCGAATATATTAATTGCATGCTTTTGATAAGAGCGCAAACAACAATGTTATTGGAATATTAACGCATCAGCGAGAGCGTAGGTTATTGTGTGACTGTGGTATTCCCAATTGTACGGTACGACTGTTTATAAAATCCCACATTGTTACGATTGGATAAGAGAATGTTGTAAGAGAAAAATATTTGAACAATGTAAAGTTTGAAAATTGTCGATTTGATGGATATTCTAAGAACTAACAATAAGAATGATTTTTAATATCGATATTGAAAATCGAAACGCTCTTTATTTTTTCCTTATTCTCGAAAACAATCTGCCGTGTTACTTAGAAAATAAGATAAATTTTCGCGCGCGACACTACTTTTTCATTTGATTATATGATTGTGATAAAATTAAATTTCTGTTATTTATTTTTTTTATTAATCCTATGTGATAAAAATATCTTTGTGTTATATTTCTACATGTCTAATATTAGAACAAGATGAACTATGATTGTGCTTGTTACTAGTTTGTCTGTGGTTGGCGAGTATAACGTGATGATCGACATTGTCGCTGTCAAATCGCGTTGCAATACAGTTAAATGAAGCACAAAACAGTTCATCTTGCGCTTACGTCATCGCTTTTAAACAATCGACATCTTTGATATTTGCGGCTTCATTAATAATCCGTGATAGACATTCAAATCCCAAACACTATTCACTACTATTGTAACACTGTCCTCATTGTCTATTTGATGTCGAGTGAATTTTGTGAGTGAATTTTCTTTGCTTAACGTATCTGTCATTCTATCGCATAATAACTGTAGCGAATTATTTTCTTTGATTTAAGTTAATTACATTGACATTGATGCTAATAGTTGTATCAAGCATTGACAAATAAATTGAGAATGGTCGCATTGTTTTGTTAAGCGTTAATTCAGTTGTCAAATTGGAAAAGAAATTTGGACACAATTTTATATAATTTTGTCATTCTTATAATTCCGTTTATGTATAAATGTTTATAACAATGACAAAATAATGTCACAATTTTTTATATATAAATGAAATTATATATAACAATAATAAAATTATATGAAATTGTATTTCCATTTTTATCGAAATATCGTGCAAATTATCTTACAATTGTTTGTTCTTATGCGCATCTCGATACATGATATTTTCCTTTTCAAATCTTCTATCACCATATCTAGACATGTAGAAATAATATGAATCTTATAAAAAAAGAGCATGTCAGCGAAATACTGAGAATAAAGTTTCATATTTCGAGATACAATATAATATAGTGATATTTTGGTACAGAACATAGAGCGTTTAATTGATTGTGTGAAGTAAAACAATCAATTCTCTAAAATGAAATCTAAAATATTGTACAATTGTTATGAAACACTCCGTATTACATACGCGATGAAATAGTTATTGGATGCTTGCGTATTAAACTTCTTTGTCCCAAGTGACATAAGATCAAGTTGAAAATGAATTACTTATCCTACAGTTATTCTGTTGGGGAAATGCTTTCTCTTCTTTGTTGCACTTAACGCAACACAATACTACATAGCGACATTTACAAATAAACTTATTAAGATTATATACGTACTAATTACTGAAGTATATAATTATTGAAGCAATGTTTTATAATTTTCTTGTCTGATATCTTTTCGAAATCAGTAAGTTACTTTTATTCAAGATAAGATGGCATCATATGACAATGTCTGTTTTGCATCTTTTAATAGTTTAATACTTGTGACCGTGTTTCGAGGAATAATATTACGACATATGGTGTAGTTAGCATCGTGAACCGGTTTGAGTTTTGCTATGTGAATAATAACAAGGCACATGGTACACAAAACAAATATCAAAGCCATATATCGCAGTAACAGTCTATGATAGTAATAGTTACGAAATAAATATTTGTATGCTAAATATTTTATTTCTTGTATTTTAACATACTTTTCATATGTTAATTGTGGCTTTTACGCTTTGTTTTATGGATTCATTAATCCATTTTAAAAGAACGATTAGTTCTGTTCGATGTCTAATTGAAATGAGAATCTTTCTGTATGTCATCGTTATTGTTTGCATGTGCTTGTGACTAGAAAGCACGAAGTATTATTATATTTATATTATTATATTTTTATAATTATTATGATAAACGATTGTTACTTTAGATTGAAAATTCATAAATATTCATAAGTATTGATGCTACTCATCGAATCGTATTGTCGACGATATTTTCCGTGATTTATTCATTCGAAGTAGGATTTGGAACGATAGAGAATGGGACATTATTTTATAATTTTTTACATTTATCTTCTTAGCGTTGCTTTGAATATATCTGAAATAGCGTTGTACATTTTTAATTCAAATTTATCAATTATTTTGAGATTGATAACGCAAAATAACATATACGAATTGTCGAATTTACATGCAAAATCGGGAAGAAGTATTATGTTGACTATTGATATAATATGATTAATTTGAAATAGAAAAAAAGGAATATACTTAGAATAATTATTTTATAATAGATTTGATATTTCATCTGAGAAGCCTAGCATGAGGCTTTAATGTTTGCCTTTGTTTGCACAGTAGCTCTGTATTTGTATAGACTTAAGTCAGCAGGTAACGATGAGAACTGTTCCGCGTATTGTCGTGTTACTTTTCAAATGGGGTTATGAGAAATACTGGAAAATACAAGCGGCATTGTATATCTCCAAATTATTGCAGTAAGCGATTAAGGATTTGTAAACGTATCAAAGATATAATTCAACTTTATTAAAGCAAATTCTCTTGTCTTAAGATTCAATAATAATTTTATCTCAAATTATATACTTCAATTAAAGAAACATAATTTGAGGTATGTTCAAATTCAAGCAAAAAGATAATTTTACAATTAAAACTAAAGATTCAATTTTATAATTGAAGCTGTAGTTCGTGAATATTGTAAAGCAATAATTTATAATTCATAATTCTTTAAAATTTTTAGAGTGGAATATCTAATTCTAAAGATTGAAATCGTACTTTTAATATTTGAGTTTTTTTTTCAGTACTGGCTCAATTGTCATTTTTTATAATTAAATTTCATTCCAAAGATCTTAGACAATTATACATTAGACAGTTAGACATTATTTATCGCGCTTCTGTTTCTATTTCAAATGAATAAATTGTGAGAAATATATATAATGTCGTTAATATACTATTAATATACTGTTTCATAAATAGTTGTTTCAATAAAATTTTTAAAATGAATTCTCGTATTTAAATATGCTATATCATCTACTTTAATAATCAATTTTAATTTTAATTGTTAAATTTAAATTATTTAATTCTTTTAATTAAATGACTGATATTAATTATTTTATTTTTAAAAAATAATTGAATCTATATTATATTTGAAAAATAAAAATTTATTTTAGTTTCGATCAAAAAGCTATTTATAACTGTATCTTAAGATCGATTTTAACTGAGTTCTCTATCAGAAAGCGAGTGTAAATGCAGAATTTAGTGAGTAGTCAATAAGTAGTTTTATTGCATTTGTCTTCGTAATTCGTAAGGAAGTCCCAAATAGCGATTCCACTTTTTCTTCTTAGTACGCTATCTTTCCAACATTTGGGCGTTAGGATGTCAGTGATTGCGGCAATGTCATGCTTGCGCTTTGCGCTGATAAACGGGACGTTACTTGCGCGTGCTGCAGAAAAGTGCTTTCAGACAGCCGAGGAGATTTACGAGTACGATAGGCGCTTCGAAACGCTGAGCTGATAAAAAGTCCGTCACTAAAAATTCGTGAATTTTCGACCAACTTATGAAAAACGAGTTTTCCTTGTCAGAAAAGGAAGGGGGGGAGGGAGAGAGAGGGAGAGAACAATAAAATGAAATAGTATGTAACAATAAGTATTTAAAATGAATGTCGATATGTCTAATAAGTATCGATGAAAAAACAAGAAAACGAGAAATAAATTTATAACAAATCTATAAGTATATTATGTATCATCATTGCTTTTAAAATAAGATATGAAAAGTAAGGAAATATTAATTTTATCTTCTTATCTTGATTAGTGTAATATTGATTGCACATTGTCTGGCTAATTTTATTTTAATATATTAATTTGTGATATTAAAGTATGAGAGATGTTGTATTATTAATTAGATAGAATACAGTATGAAACTTGATAAGTCTTCAATATTTGTTGTTTGTAATTGGATATTGATATTAATAATTATGATTTATCGTGTAATGTATGTTACCTAACCAGATTGATTTTATTATAACGTTAATCAACGAATGAAATGATGTCTAGCAAAAACAATAATATATTTTATAATATTTAACTTAATAGTTATCAAATTATTAAGTTATTAAATTATTTTAATCAGCCACGATTTAGTTAACTGAAATAACAAAAATATTAATCATTTGGAAATTTTTGATAAAATGACTATGTTTCATTTAAAGAATTGTCTTTTATACATCGAAAATTTTAAACAAAATTATTGTATTTTTCATATGCATTTATGGATATTTTCAAATTAATTGCATATTACTTGATTAAACACGTTGTCTGATCGATCATAATGCTTAATGCTCATTTCTATCAATGTAAATTAACTTTAATTTCCGTTTAACTTATTTTTTATCTTTTTTTATTTTGAAGAATTAGAAAAAGATAAAGAGTAAGTTAAATCAAGATTATAGTTCATGAACATAAGTCATGATATAATCTATATAATTTTATTGACACGATTTATCGAACGTTCAATCAATCCGCATTTACAACCACTACGTGGTTATAAATACGCTTAGAGATGCATATCGTGACGGAACATCGATTTTATTATTGTCATTATGTTCTAAAGATCTTCATTCAACATTAGAAATCCTTACATCTCTTCTTCTTTCATGGGACTAACGTTTTCTTCGGAAACGATGGCTGATCCGATCATTTATTTTACGCGTGAGGACTCATTTCTCCTGCATTACATCAGGCCGCTGGGCAAGATTTATGTATTTTCGAGAATAGAACGTAGTATCTGCTTTATGACTCGGCAGATGAGCGAAATGGCTTCCTATCCTCGTCGCCGCTTTTCGCCGTTTCTCCTATAGAATCCCGGAGGAATCTTTTCTGGCAACGACCACGTTGCTGTGCACGACTAACGCATCGACAACTTTTAATGTTCCTTTTTGATTTGCTATCTCGTCCTTGCCATTTCTCTATGTATTCCGTACAGTTTATCTGTTCCTTCTTCATCTAGCGATGATGGTGTAGGAGAGAAAAATGGATACATTGGCGTGTCATTCGGTCCGCAAAAGAATTCTTTCTCTTTCTTTCTTTCTCCGCACGAGCAACAATGCTTTTATATATGTTGTGACATATGTACGCGACATGGGGAAATCGATATTCTTCAAACACGACCGTATCGCCCGCAATTGCATATGGCGGCATTTTGCATTTCCGAATGGCAAAAAAAAGCGAACGCGAATGCGATCGTGGAACGTGATCTTGGGAAATCGACCGAACAGTCATATACCGATCTCCGGATCGAATGAGCCATACTTGACTTGTCATTTTTGCTGTCATCGAAGAGACGCCAGAAATCTCCATTGAAGTCTTTGAATGTTTGTATTTTCTTTTCGTAAATCTTGCAGAGATTTGACAATAATGGCAACGTGTTACTGTTAGAAATTCATTGACATGTTGCTTTTTCATTATTTATCATCTGCGCTTTTCTTGTCGGTGAATTGAATGAATTTTAAGAATGCTTGATAATATTTATGCAATATATAAAAACACTTTCGATTTTCAATTGACAAACAACTCTAGTTACATAATCAATAAACTCGAATTGATACTGCAGTTACGCGAAGAAAAGTCACGCCAATTCTTTCGATATATATATATCAGATAAGTTCGTGCTTGCGAAAAAGAAGTAAAAAGTTTCTGTATTTCTTTGGATTATATATTTGTCAAAAAATAAGCATTAATAAAAATATAGAATATAAAGATGTCAGAAAACAAATTTCGAAATAACTTTAAAAGATAAAGATAAAAGATAAAGAAAAGATTAGGTTTCAAAATATTTTTAGATGTATTTATAAATTATATTATATATTTTTAATATAATTAGCTTTTTTTATACGATATAGAATAAATTTGAATTACTATTTTGTTAGTTTTTTTACGTTATATGAGTTTTTTGATTTTAGAAGTGATGAATTCGTGATCAATTTAAAAAATTCAATTGATTCAATTTGTTCGGTTATTTTAACAATATATCAAAAAAAAATCGTGCCCACAGTTTTAATGGAATATTCAATGTCGTGGTGATGGAGTCTTGTGATGATATAACAGTCACTTCTAATCTTTTGATCCACATTTTCGATGCACGTGAGCGTGTGTACATACGTATAAAGCTGCCGCGTAAATTTCGCGTTCGTCGCGTATGAAAGTTTCAGTGTTCTCGGCGCACTTTTCATTCTGAAATTTTCATGAAGGCGCATTGATCTGCGAACGATTCGGATGCGTCGACATATGTTTTATATGCCGCAACAAATTTTACGCACATTTATACGTGATAAACGTTTGCAAGTTGTCAGTTGTATTGTTGCTGTCAGTTTGCTAAAAGTATCGATTATTGGAAGAGTTATAACAATTGCTCGACAATGTTATCGGTTCGATTGCCTTTTGACCTATCGTTCGCCGTATTCGCGACAATATTCGCAGAGCGATCGAATGGATGGAGACGCAAACTACACAATTAACGTAGCTAATACGAATACTTATGGTAAATAGTTGACACTTTCCCTACAAATTGCTATATAGGTACACCGGCGAGTATCGAACATTAATATTTGCAATATTGGCGCATATATCAGCGTAATATACACAGTAATTTGTAGTGACACAGGTAAATCGATCCCAAGTGAATAAATGAGTAAAATAATTTTATTTTACACACATTTGTATAATATGTGTATTTATACTTAATACACATATATAAGTGAACGCAAAGTATTCATACAGTAGAAATTTTTACAAAATATTATAAAGAAAGTAAACATTAATTAGCAATTTAATATAATGAGCATGTTCTATTTTAATGCAAACAAAAAAGCTACAAAAGTAACCATATTCGTGATTTTAGAAATTAAATTTCTCAACTGTACAAATAATTTTTTTGTCCAAATAATATTTATACAATTTTTATTTTACTTATTATTGAGATATTATATTTTAATTTTTACACATCTTTGTAAGTAAAATAATTTTGAAAAATTCTTTTCAAAATTTTATTCTTTGTTGCTAATTAATAATTACTTTCTAAAAATAAAAATTTTTTAAAAAGATGTCTCTGTATATATTATACGAATACTTTTTACATTTACTGTATATATTGTAGTTAGACATAGTAAACGTTTTTCTGCTTATGTTTAGAAACAGATAATTCGAATAAATGATAAAGTAAAAAACATGTAATTGCTATTTTATATTAGATGGCATATAAAAGACAGAACACTCGATACAATTCTCATTCTTCACTTTTTTCTACCTAGAGCTTTTGCACATTTCATACGAGCAGTCTCGCCAATCTGCACAGCGTCGAGTATAGGGGCATTATCTCTCTATAATAATGGCGAGTGCACGAATCGATGGAGAGACAAAAGCAGAGAGTCGGTGGGTGGCAAAGGGCGTAAAAGCGAGTGAGAAGGAAGGAGGAAGAGAAAGTGGGAGAAAGAGAGACGAAGGAAGCGAGAGATAGAGCCGGACGCGAGCTGGGCGTTGCATTATCGTTATATTTACGCTCGGACAAGTCTGTTCAATCGTTATGGATATATATATAAGCTACACGGTAGAAACGAGCAAGCAGACCTTCCGTGTTGTTACTCCTATGAGATGAGCGTCCTTGCCTGCTTTCTACCCGTTAATGCTCGGTACTTCGAGCTTTTGAAAGATAATTGCACATAATGTATAGAAGCTCAATTTGTAATTAGTATAATTTAAAATTTGATTTTTTTGTACCGGTTGCATAATTTATCCTCTTCTACTCTTCCGTAATAAAAGAATTATTTTAATTAATATACATTTATATACATTTTTAGTATATTAAATAATAAACTGATATTTATTATTTTCAAAATTTTTTGGAATTAAATATCTCACTCCAAAAAAAGACTGAAAAATTGAGCCAGTCTCGAAAAAGTGGAAATATTTTTATTCTTGAACAAGAATGACAGATTTTTCACTCTTTATGGGAGTGAGATTTGGTTTTTTTTTTTTTTTTTTTAAGTTAAAAGTCATTCTAAGGAATGAAGTCTTATTCCAAAAAAAGGAGTGAGATTTTATTCCTTTAAATTTTACTCCAAAAGAATGAAAATCTGCACTCTTGTTCAAGTAGTGTGAAAAGTTTTTTTCACTTTTTTTTAAAAAGATTAAAAAAAAAATTTTTTTAAATTGAGTCCAAAGAGTCCTGGCTCAATTTTCACTCTAAAAGATTTAGAAAGCATAGATATAAGTTTACTATGTAAAAAAAAATACTAAAAATTTATTACATGACTACATTTTATATACATATTATCATGTGAAAAATGATTTTCATGTAGTATAATATATATGTTTATTCTTTGCAATTGCCAAGAATAGGATTAGACAAAGAACCTAAAATTTCACATCGCTTAGAAATTTCTCGGATATCAACATTTGTTACGTTTGCATCTATATTTTATTTTATGTCCTTCGATTGCGCGCAAATTACATTTTTATTCATTGGAATCTGGAAAAAATCTGGAAAAATTGGTACACACCGGTGCGAGTTTACGCGAAGCAAGCGAGCGCGCGTACTTTACCACGCCATGCATGTAAAACGCCTCCTCCCATTGTAAAGTATTTCGGCAGCAGTGCTGGGAAATCGAATCAGCATGGACCGGCGCCGTTTCATCGCCGCCGGTTGTGATTTAACGCGTATCCCACCTACGCCGACAGAGCGCTTATAGCATTGGAAACGCTTCATTGTCGATTGTGTGTCGCACTGAAATCGAGCCTCAGGATCTACTCTCCTCTCTCACTGAATATCGTTCGGCAGTGGCGACGGTGCGGACGGCAGCGGCACTCGAAACGGCACAGCGCATCTCGATACGCCGGAGTATTTGACTGATACAATTGAAACATCAAACATACAGAACTGATTGATCTCCCTCCTATACGACGTAAAAGAGAATGCCCGGTGGAAGTGTCAGCCGTTTAGTCGTGCGCGCGGAATCGCATTTGCGTCATACCAACGAATATCCCCGCGCAATCGAATATGGTTGTTCACCGCCGATGGGTATAGTGGTATATTTTCGTGTGTGTTTTTGTTTCTTCTTTCTTTTTCTTGTCGATTGTTTTACGCGTATGATTTTTCCGCCTACGTATGAAAGTTGCACAAACGATTCTTTTATGGTAATAGAAATCGAGTTAGTAAATTTTGAAAAATAATCGTCTGATTGAAGATGTTCTCTCACTCTCTTTCTTTTTTTCTGTAAAAAAATAATATTACAGTATATATTGTCAAAATTAATTGCACATTTTAATTTAATTGAGAAATTAATCATTAAATTTTAATTTTATAAATAGTAAATTATTATTCTCGAACAACTCTTTTGTAATAAATCATAGGAAAAAGAATCCAAGCCGATGTGAGTCAACACAAATTAGTCGTACGCAGAAATCGTTTATTTTTGTTTAAAAAAAATATTTGAAATAAAAAATTCTTTTCAGACTTTTCGACTCTCGGTCATCCTAAATGTAAAATTAAATTAAAAATACTCAATAATTGTTTAACAAAGTAATGACAAATATGGATATCACTAGAGCTCATCATTAACTGTCATCAACTATTAAAAGCTTAATAAGCATAAATGTCGATAATTATATTTAACTGAATATTTAAATCAAACGTTTAAAATTATTATATTGCAATTATATTAAATTGCGACATGCTTATCCTTAGATATTATGAGGATATATTTAGTAATATATATTTTTAGGGCAAAATAGTTTTTTATGTATAAATATTTCGAGAAATTTTTTCATTGTCCTTAATTCTTTGCGAATAAACCTTAATTCAAAATAATTCTGATCTAGTCTTTTATTCTGTAAAAATCTATAATTTGATACTATTATAAGATCTTTAAATATGGGAATATTTTATTTCTTTGGAAAAATATTTTAATTTCTAAAAAGATCTTGCATAAAATGATTTAAAAAATCAAAGTTTATTATGTATGTCAATAACAAAATATTCTTACAAGCATATATATATATATATATATATATATATATATATATATATATATAT
>NW_012130082.1:2765941-2777556 GCF_000143395.1 Atta cephalotes
ATATATATATATATATATATATATATATATATATATATATATATTATCCCTGTACGTACTACAAATACATGATTACACACATTGCACATATCCATTTTTATTAAACTAATATGCTTTGTTATATATAAAATGTGCCTAGTATCAGTGCCGATAATAAATTTTGTTATTTCCGTTCTAGGGTAACTGTTCCAATTACTGTGCCTGTCTTTACACTGAAAGCAAAGATTGGTTGCTGCAACAATTTAGATAGTATAAAATATGGCACAGCATTTTTATATGGCAACTAGTATTTGGTCGTAGCAGCAAATTTTCAGTTGCGTTAATCTATCCGCAATGTCAGTGATTTCAATAGACTAACGCAACTAAAAATTTGCTGCTACAACCAAAAACTAGTTGCTGCAGCCATATAAAAATGCTATATCATATTTTACTATCTAAATTGTTGCAACAATCAATCTTTTTTTCAGTGTATTAGTGTGCTTTTGTATTTCGATAAACATCATAAAAAAAGCACAAATAAATAAGAAAAAAATTTTTTTTTATTAAGTTAAATTATTAATGCACACGATACCGAAGATAATATTTTATTTTTTAAGTATTAAAGTATTTTAAATATTTTTCGAAAGATATAAGGAATTTATATGAATCTAGTAATACATGTTGCTTTTTCATTATTTATCATCTGCGCTTTTCTTGTCGGTGAATTGAATGAATTTTAAGAATGCTTGATAATATTTATGCAATATATAAAAGATTTTAAGCTTGTCCCTATTAATGTGCCCTATATTGGAGCTGAGAACGTTATGTTATGAGTGTACTTTGAAATAAATATAATTGAAATATTAACATAAAATATAATTATCTTAAATTTATTACCTGTTTTAATAACTATATGTTAAAATAAGTCAAATGTGGATAGGCACACAAATTGGGGGCATATTTAATAAGACTATCGCCGCTTAGAGGATTCATTAATAGGGACAAAAACATGTTTTCTATTTTTGTCAAAAGCATTATAAAGTATTTTTTTTAGATTAAAGAAATATTATAAGAAAAAGAAGTAGTTGAAAAACCGATGATTGCAAGCAAATAAAATTAAAGCAATGCAATATTTAATAATTACAATATGTAATAATTAATTTAGTGTAAATAATAAGCAAATTGGCAAAAAGATATGTTAATAGGGATAGTTACCTTATATAATTCTCATAACATCCGAGCGAATGGCATCACCCAAGAATCTTCCTCCCTCATAGAATCGTTCCAAGCGTTCCATTATATTCCCATTCGATGAATCGACTACACACGCACCATGTGTCTCCTACGACATATACATAGGGGTTATTGCACGACGGACAAAAATATACGGAGTCGCGAAAGCCGATTTACATTCTGTATTTAGAACATATGCCGCGTACATACTCGTGCACGCTCGAGGAATACGCGTCTACTTATGATTTATAACAAAATATGAAATACAATAATTGCAATAATTTGCGAATTAATATAGAAAAGAAATACAAACATTTTGGAAATTGGTGTTACTTGTTTTCTTCGTGGGAATTCTTTTTTCTTCAATTTAAAGTCTTTTAACATCGCAAATATAAGTATGTGTCATACAGTTTGTTTGAATTTTAAGAAAATTACACAAAAATATTATTAGGCATGGCATCAAAACACTTTAACCGAATATGGTCTCTGCTTATTTTGTATTATGTCAATTTAATTTTACATCTTTCTAATTTTCAACATGAAATGTTCCAATATCTGAAACTTAAATTTAATTTTACATCGTTGAAGTAAAACCAATTAAAAAATAATTGAGAAATTATCAATATTTCTTTAACATCGAACATAAAATATTGCTATTCTGAAATACCTATCTAAAGTATTGATGTTTCATATATTCTTGATAAAGTAAGGGAACGAATCTCACGATAACATGTAACGAGTCAGTCGTAGAGAAGATTTATGAAGCGGATCGAATGGATCCACGATCGAGAGGTTTCTTTCATCCATAAGTACTTGTAATGGACTATTTCCGGTAACGCGATTGACTTTAATTATGAGCCCCCGAAAAGAACGACGCGCCTTGAACGCTGCGGGCTATTAACTTTAATGGCGACGCAAGGGAAGATATAGTTTACAATGAGGCATTAAAAATAATTGAGACCGCTAGTCTCTCAACTGTCTTCGCTACGTTGCGCGATTGCATCATCGTTGTTCGTACAGCGTAGTTGCTATCGCGCGGCGCATACAGCGCAACTGCAATATACGCAGGTCGATGTAAATAGGAAGCGAGGCGAAAAAAGTTAATTGCATGTCAGCATAAATAACGCTCGTTTCGGATGTGTAGCACTGTTGTAAATTTCATCATGTCGCGACCACCATCCCCGCGAAGGAAAAATCGCTTCTTCCGGCCTACGGTAGATTAGGTTCACCGCGCGCGATTAGGTGCATACCGATAGCAGGATTTCAACTTCGCCGGCGGTCACGAGAGTCCTACGGAACGCTACGTGGTTAGATTATTTTTGTAGGACTTGCGCGCGAGAGAGAGATAGAGAGAGAGAGAGAGAGAGAGAGAGAGAGCTGCCAAGGACGCCGGTTCGCGAAATTGGTTGTACGAGAAATCAATTCCGGGTTGTGCACCTTGCGTTTTCCATTACTCACCATGGCTCAATTCTATCTAAATGAAATGGAAACTTTCGCTGTGCCAACGTAAATGTTATCTTCGAAGTGTACGCGGTTTATGTAAAAGGTAGAGCGCCGTTACGGAATCGTAAAGAAGCAATCGATCATACTGTATGTTAAACGGAAGTGCAGATACCGCTTTTATATCCAAGTAGGAAACATGAGAGAAGCTTGGAGCCATAGTATTGGTTTAAGAAGTAGCGATATATTTAACACATCGATTATTAATACGTCGATTATATGAAATGAAAAATTCAACCGTTTAATATATTAATAATAGGATTAAACCTTTTCGATGCAAATTCGCGAATGAACGAAAACTAAATAATTTCATCCTCTATTATATTTAATTGAAAGATCTAACATAAATTAAAGAATTTTTTTATTTGGATGAATTTATAGAAATCCCAAAAATAGTTTATCGATTATACTGCGTATTGATTCGAATGCTTGGAGAAATAAACTATTGGAGAATATCACAAAGCATTATATTATATTTAATCCAGCTTATAGGACTGCAAAAAGTCAATTTTTTATATGTTTTATTTAAATATTATTTTAATTATCATTTTTTTAAAACAATATGACTAACATCAATTGAATTCAATGCTTTTTTCTTTAAATTTTTTTAGATTATTATTTATAAGTTGTTTAATTAGTATTTAATTCTTTTTAAATAAAATTTACACAGATATTAGGCAAGATCGAACTGAATATCTTGTTATATCTTCATTTATTTGTGATATTTCAAATATTTCTAATACATATATTTTTAATGCAAGTTTAAATCGTTTTCATTAATTTGTATAAATTTTAATGCAAAAATTATTAAAATTATTTTTATATATTATAATCATATTTATATAGGTGGTAACAGTGGAATTTAATAAGATTGAATAATTAAATTTTCCGAATGAATCAGTAGAATATAATTACTTATGTTTATTAACTTTCAAAGGAAACGATGAAAAAAGGAGTTGTTATGACGATGAGACTTTAATGAGATATCAAATAATTTTAAAAGCTTTCACTGCAAGCTCTAAGTTAATAGTCTCAGAAATGGACGAAGGAGAAGTCCACGAGATAAATACAATATTTTATATTTTTCCCGTGGCAGTAGGTATGCAAATTCTCATTAATGTTCATACAATTCGTTTAATTCTCACTTGTTTTTCTCGCCTCGTAAATAACCGCCATGGAAATGAACTATGTCAAAACTGACGGGAAAGTCTCACAAATTTCCCATGACCGGGCATACGCATAAAACATGTGTCGTGATAACATTCGGACGATATCGTTTAAACAACATCCTACAGGGTTGCCACGTGCTTGACGATAAATAACATTTGTACTCGGCATCGGTTTCCGTCGGTTTGCCGTTGACACCGTTTATTTCTGATTAATTGAAAAGCTCGTGTCACCGTCACGTGTTGCCTGACGACATTGCGCCGTGCAATTTGCCCTGACATACTTTTCGTTTTTTCTTCATCGCTTGGCCTTCGTTCCGGCTGACGGGTTGCCATATCGTAAGTTCCATATTTTTTCTCTTCTCGCGAAAATCGCGCCGTGAGTTTTTCATCGTTTGACTGTCGTTGATTCGTTTTCGCCACCAAGTCGCGACTTTATTACTAAGGATGTGCCTCAGATAATAAATTCTGCATGGCACAACAATGAATTATTCGGCAATAGAAGAACCTCGAGGATATCTCCTTATGTCAAATTGATTATGTTGATATTTTCTTAATTTATTTCAAATCAAAAATACAAGTACGATATTCAATATTATCTTCGCATAATTTTTTCGTTACGAAAGCGATTTATTTAAAATATTTAAATGAATGAATTTTGAATAAATTAATTAATTTTTATCTTCTCTCAATTTTGTAGAATTAACGAAGTGTGAAATATTTTTGAGCTTATCAGGTTATGATATAAATAGGCAGCATGAAATCAAGTAATTACGCAGAGAAAATATTATATATATTTTAGCGAAATAAATGTATACTATAGAGAGCATCGTTCAATAATTTGTTCTGGGTGAGATTACAATAACGGTTCGTTGTTTTAATTTCATTTTCTATCTCACGAATCCATTTTTTCCTGCTTTATTAACATAAATTTGAAATATTAATTAAATTTGCGTATTATATATGTTTTGATTTTTTATAAGCAGAATCAAATAAAAAAAAGTATTGCTATATCTGTTTCAGAAATGATATATAAGTAATAAAGATGCGTAGCATTGGAAATACATTAGAGAATTCCTATATATCAAGTGAAGTGGATAATACATTTTGAAGTAAAACAGAGGTACTTAATAATAATTTCAAGATTATTGCTATAATGCACTCGTTTCTCGATTGGTATTAAATTACGGATGAAACTAGAATAATAGCATTCCGCGTACTTGATCGTACTTCTTCTGCGCAGTCGTAGGAAATTACGGGAGCTCCATACCTTTGTTGAAACCAGATCATCTCGTAATAGCGATGAAATTAGTCTACCTCTCACAATCAGCCGCACTTGCATTGGTAGAAACTCACAAGATATAAATTATACGTGAAAATGATCTTGACTATCCATTTTAAAGATTCCATATATACGTTCCATATATAAAGATTCAATAGAATTATGAAATATTTTAATATCTCAATTATACTATTATTATATTGAACATTATTGGGATATCTTTGGAATGATTTGCACACTAAACTTTTTTTATAAAATTATAGCTAGTAATTTTACCGAACAATTGTAGCAGTTTTATTAGATCACGCTACTGAACTGAAACTACAAAATTATTAATTTTTTTTAAAAGACAGAATTTGTATTCCATTAGAGAATAAATTATTCTGGAAAAAATGCAAAAAATGTATGTGATTATCGAAGAAAATATAGACAATATAACTGATAAAATAGTATCATGGAAACTAATGAACTTAATACTGTACATATGGGTTCACTTACATTTGCTTTGATCACATAGAAACTGTTGCATTAGGTATAAAGATATCTCTGCAAAAATCAAGGTGATGATTAGTTAAAATTGGTTAACCATGAAGTTCGATTCCGAATTATGCTGTCTCGTCTGGATGGATATATGATTAATTAAAAGCAAAATTGAAAACAATTTTAATGGTACGTGGATATAATTGACGTGCAGATAATATATGGAAGAATGACAAATAGATGTTTTGCATATGACATGATTAATTATAATGCTCGTTTCTACCAAGCAGAATTAACTTTTCGGTTCAATTTTTATCCTTTTTTCATTCTTAGAACTAAGAAAAGATTAATTAAACTTAAAGATTAAAATTAAACTACATTGATAGAAACGGGCATAAATAACACTCATACACTGTTAAACCTACCGTGTCAAATTTAATCTAATTTAAGCCGCCACTGCTCCTCAATATATATTATTTTACATTAAAGTAATGGTTGAATTTGAAACTATACAGTGTCAATTTGATATTATTGGTGACTTAAATTAGGTTAAATTTGACACTATATATTTAATACTATTTTTACATGCGCCTGTAGTTTAAATTTGAAGATCTACAGCTTAATATATTGAGGCATATTGCGATCGCGATAAATTTAATTTAATATAGATTTATAACAGATTTATTTTGTTGTATTCTTCTCGAAAATGCGTTTATCATCGAGCAGAATCCTGATGATAAATCGATTTTACTTTTGAAATATTTCTTTTTGAACACACGACGATTTCATCTCATGTAAATATTGCCGATCAACTTTTGCGGAAATGGAAGCGCGCAAAACAATCTGCTACGTTTTGTTGGAAATCGCGCGAATTCCGTATTCCGATTTTCCTTATTGAGAGACAATTGTGTTAAAATTTCATTTGCGCGAATGGATAGTTACGTCCCAGTACGGGGTTTATTGCATTGTGAAAATAAATTATTCGCGGAAAGTGCCGTTGCGGCACTCGCAAAATCTCCTCCCTTCAAGCGACGGTCCTTGCGACTGGATTTCCAGAATGCGGCAGGCATTTTGACTCGTTGTACGGCATCACAAACTTCGTTACGACCGTGTTTGCCGCGGATTTTAACTAACATGCGCCATGTCACATCGCACCTGCAATTCAATCTCTTATCTCCAAAATGATCATGGATGCATTTTTCAAACTTTATACATTTTGAACCCTATTAACTTATGAATCATGCATGCATTTAATTATATACTTGCACATTAACATCGATAATTATTATTACATTCCTTGTGTTTTCCTTTTTATTATCTTCACCGATCTAACTTTGCTATTAATACTTATGGATTTACATATTTTAAAAGAACAAAGTATTAAAGAAAAATAATAATTTGTAATTACTACATTAGAACTAAAGTTAATTATTAATTATTTCTAAAGTAGTATTAGTAAAGTTAAAATAAGTTTTTGTGGAAAGTTTGATAATCGAAGTGCAGTTGCTAAAATTATTCAACATTAGCAACACTTCGAAATTATTGAATTTAAAATCAGCTTTGGTTGGCAGGTTACGTTTAATCCTTATGTCACTCTTGCAAGGAAGATTGCGAGGAAGATCGTAAAATGTCTGAATTACTCTTTTGCTTAAATGGAGCTAGTAAATAGTGGGAGGAAATTTATTGCATTGTGGAAATGTCTATACTTAGACACGAAAAGAGAAGAAACAAGTAAAGGCTACGGAGGGAGTAAAATTCATACCCCATAAAACTGTTGCCAGTTAAAACTATGTATTCTGATTTTTATCCTAAGAGGATAGGATGCAGAGCTGTAGGATCGTTCCTCTTTTTCACTGCGACTGAATACCTGTTTTTCTCTTTTTATATAGACCATAGATGGTAAAATTAATAAAAAAAAATGATCAAAAAGAATAAATTTTTATAGAGATCTATCTACGCTAATATGTTAAATGAGATATAATCATATTTAAAGAACATATAATATATAAAACTTTCATCTAGTGATGTTATTTTTGTTTATGTCTCTTTCTTATTCTAGAAAAAAAGATTTTATCAAATTAAATATAGCATCCAACTATTTCATTACAATATTTTTTTCTAATTTTACAAAGGATAAAATAATACAAACAATTATATTATACGTTGAAATAGACGTTAAATGTATTAATTTTACTTTTATTTATCTTTATTTGCAATTTATATCATTTTACTTAATTTAACTATACAAAATCTGTGTAAGACGGATCAGCGATCCCGCAACTAATTAGATGAGATCGTTTAAACAAGATCCTGCGTGACAACAAATCGTACTCGGAAATAATTGCATTGTCATCAACGAGAGGTTTATGGAAATTCGTGGCTAGACACTTGGCTAACGGTAACCCGGTATAACGAGGCGCGCACTGATGTTGGACGACAAATTATCGCGGCCTGTTGTCTACGTCACCCGCGTTACCTACGTTGCGAAGGCGAGTAATTTGCATTTAGAAGAAGCCCGTCTCCGGTTGGCAGCATTAATCTGATTTTTCTCCCGTAACCACCGCAGTTTTTAACTGACGCCTGTCATGATGAGCGCATTGCAGAATTTTCCGTTCTGCTCATTTTTTCGTCCTCCAGACATGCACGTAATTATCACACGCAGATGAGTATGAAGGATTGGAATGCATCTAATAAAAATCTAAGATGGCTGAATTGTCTAAAAAATTCTGTGCAAACAATGCATGAAAAAAATGCAGGTCTTTCTCAATAAATAGCGAATTGATACTGAAAGATTAATTTCGTTCTAATTAAATATAAGAGAAATCCTACATTCGATCGAAATAGATATTAAGCTGGTATTCGTAATCCGTTCTTTTTTAAGACTATTTTAATTAATATTTAAGATGCTGCGATTGGCTTATGATATCTCAAGAGTGTTAACTATATGAAATATAAATTAATTATAATAAATTGATTGATTATATGAATATCGGTTTTATACTTAAATACATATTTCTGTGTGAATTTATATTTATATATATATATATATATATATATATATACACATATACCTAGATTTTTGATTCTATAAACTTCGCACCGAAATCTTTATCGATCTTGAAACGCATGAGCAGAATCAGAGCAGTAATATTAAATTAACACTTATTAAATTGACAAGTAATTTAATAATAATTGAACATCTTTATAAGAATATTAGTAATCTGATGTTAATGAGAATCTTGAATGAAATCTATGAATTTATATCTATAAATTATAATTGTTTAATTTCATTCTCTTTTGTTTCCGTATATTGTTTATACATATATATATTTACCATTATTATTAAAAAAAATTACTAGTGTTATTTTTAAGTATTATTTTATGAAAATTACAAAGCAAAGAAATAACTTGCTAATTCGCTGATAAATAAAAACTGCAGAATACGAAATTGATGACACATCGAATTTATGATGGATAAATTTATTTGGAACATTAATTTCTTAATATTTAACATCACACAGACAATACTTAAAAAATTATTTAATTATAATAATCAATAAGAAGTTAAAGCTCATATTGAAAATGAAATTTAAATCGTTTTGCACATAATTATTATTGCGCGGATAATCCAGTACCGTTTTTTTGAGTTAATGTAATTTTAACGCGCGAAACAATGTTCAAGCGAGTAATGAAACTTTCCTGATCAATACCTTTTTCATTTTTCACAGCAGTAGACGAACTGTATTTTCTTGCCCGCTCTTCTCTTTGCAGTATCGCAAGCAGTAGAACTTTTGTCTTACGATGTATGTCATACGTGTATTGTTCATGAATCTTATGCTATCATTATTTATTTTTGGCATTTAGCATTGTTTATCATTTAACTTCATTTAATTAATGTTATCGGGCTAAGAAAAAAATTTAATCATTGTAATATCTAAATTTATTGCGAATTACATATATTAGATATTAAATTATTCGAAATGTTTAACATATTTTCTGTAATTTTGAACAGACTTTCATTATTAAAGACACTTAAATTAATAAATTGATATTTCGTTCACTGAATTTGATTAGATATGAAATTGAATTATGTCTTAATTAAGTTTTAATATTAAAAAATAATATTAAATCAAGAATATTGCTATCTTGAATAATAAATTCTTTAGACATATATATATATAATTTTTTTTTAGTATATTAGAATTAATCATATAACATTATCTTCTTGTTGCGAAATTTTTTCTCGTTTGTTGCAACTAATGCTAATCCATATCGCAATGTACCAGTGCTCTTGACAAAAAGTATGAACATCTATTAAATTTAAGCACACACAGCCATTACTCTGCCACGCACGAGTCATTAAAGATTTTTACTTACGCGCGTTTTATCGCGTTTGTCAGTGAAAAATAGAATCGCACGGCCGCTCGCGTGTGCGGCGGTGATGAAATTTACGCGAGTCTACATCGCCGCTCGTTTATTCGTTCATTCGACTCGCAACTCGAGTTGTCAGGGTATAATTTGTCACATTATATGTACCCGCCATTGTAACATAAATCGCACGGTATTTATTTGTCGCTTTCGCGACATTTACTTCTTTAAAAAGTGATTCGCGTTACCAGGAAGTGATATTAAAAATCGAGTAAAGCTGATGAAATTGTTTTCATACTTCAGGGATTATAGGATGCTTATATTGTCCCTAAACATACCTATATGGAATAGGATTTGTGAAGTTAGCACGACATTGTATTAATAGATTAAAAAATAATGACAGTTCTAGTAGCATTTTTTTTTATAGATCTACTGCAGTTACGTATAAAAATAAAGTTCCGCATTTTTTATATTAAAAATTGAAAATTACATAGAACTCTGATAAAACTAGTATAACTGTTGATAGAATTGCGATAAATCACCAGTATTTTTTCTCAGGTATCGCGCACGCATGCTATTTTCTGTATTAACATGCTATTTAAAATGTATTAAAATTGGTAATTAATGAAATTTTGATTTCAAATTACATGTATTGATAGAATTCGAAGAGTATTAACGGGAATTGTAACCAAAAATGGGAATATTTATTCTTTTTTTACTTTAGAGAGAAAAGTGTCATGTTAGATTCGCGAAATTAGCATGCTATATTTTCATTTTCCGTTTTTTAGTGTAAAAAATGCGAAACTTTGTTTTATTTTTATAAGGAACTGTAGAATTGTGAAAATGTGCTGGAATTGTAATTTTTTTTATATTAATAATATGTCGTGCTAACTTTACAGATTCTATAGAATATGCAACTATGTTGTTTTGATTAATCTTCGATACAATATTTAGAAATAATTTTGTATATCTGCACTTTCTTTAGGAATAATTATTAGTATTTCTGTAATTTTAAATTTGATATATTATTTCTGAAGATTGAATTATATTTTAATTTTCTTAATGTAATTCAATGTTTTCTTTTTTATGTAAACTCTTTGAGTAATTTCGAGTAGATGTTTTTTAAATAAAATCTTTGATGCTATTTTCTTATAATTTTCAGAACTTGTTTGAATTCAATATTTAAATTAACAAGTTTAAAAGTGAAATTATTTAAAATTAAATGCAGACTTTCAATCATTATTTGTCAAACGCCACTTTATCTCAAACTTTTCTTTTAGTTTGCAATAAAATATGTAAAAAATAATTTTATCTTTATGTTTGTAACTAAAAAATTATAACCTTGACATTTTTTGACATTTTTTGTTGGAAATATTCTAAAATCAGACGATCATGAAAGACAATGCATGAGGCATTTTACATTACGTTACGAATGATTTCGATGTTGCATATCATACAGAAATAAACTTTCTGTTTTATTGTCACCTCCTGCTGCAGTTTCTGTCTCTAATTTGCCGTGAGAATCAAACAACAAGTATACGTTCGCAGAAATGCAATGTGATGGACAATATTGTCTCACGAAAATGGAGAATTCCTTCGTCGGCCAA
>NW_012130082.1:2779067-2780174 GCF_000143395.1 Atta cephalotes
GTCTCTCTCTCTCTCTCTCTCTCTCTCTCTCTCTCTCTCTCTGTTTCTCCTTTCTTTTACTTTTACTCTCTCTTATTGCCAGCTTTTACTCTTCCTCTATCTCGAAAGCTGAATCGTGACACAACTAATAGGGCGACCAAGCATGATCTTGATATTGCTGCTAAAAAATGTCAACAAATTCTGTAATCGCGAATTTTTTCGTTCGGTAATTCTTTATTTTAAATCTCTCTCTCTCTCTCTCTCTCTCTCTCTCTCTTTCTCGCTTCCATGGTACTCAGTCTTCAGCGATGATGATTAAAAGCGCACATTCTGTGAAACGTAATTGTATGATTCCGAATATAATTATAATCTTTTGATAAATAAAATTAGTTACAAATTCCGTCAGAGAAAGAGTTGTACACGGAGTGCTTGTAAATTTAATTTAGTGACATATGCGGTATGCTATAAATTCTTAGCGGTCTGCTTTTGATGCATAATCCTAGTTATCGGTTTATTGGCAATTCCGATTCTGATTGCAAATGCGCATCATTTCCGCGTTTGTATATACATACGCAGTTGTGTTGCATTGTTTGATCAATTATGTAACATGATATTACAGTTATAATACAATGTAACATTACAATATTATATTGCAATTTATATATTATAATGATTACATGAATGTCAACTATGGATCGTTTCATGTTATTGTGACATTATATATAATATAATTAATTATATAATACAATTAAATTTTATATATGATATTATACAATATATATAAAAATACACAAATAATAATTTAATTTATTATTTTATAATTATTTATATTGGCAGAGATATTGAAATGTAATGACTTTTCTTTCAGATTAAATCATTTTGGATCATATTTAAGTTCAAGATTGAGAAACCATTCGTCGAAATATCCTGTATATTTTGGAAATGTTAACTCTAATATACATTAATCAGAACTATGCTGTAATACTATTGAAACGAGTTAATAGTGAGAGGCGACATCAGTATCGAGTAGCGCGACTAAGAAAATGAACCGACAAAGTCTTCCGATATTAAGTGACGCGCGATGCAAATGCAGTCAGAGACCGGCGAGCACTTTAAAGTCCCCTTTAA
>NW_012130082.1:2782340-2785782 GCF_000143395.1 Atta cephalotes
AATTTTTATCGCGCACTTTAACGCGCTTCTCAAGATAACGCGTTCCTTAGTCAACCTCGCTATTTCTGCCGTCTTTGGCATATAATACAGATACATTCTGTATGCTAAAAATTACACCTTCGATATGCTGTTGTTGGTATTTTTCGATTAACCATTGCCCTATTGTTATTGTCGCGGTTGCTACAATGTCTCGGCTTTGCCGAGAAATTGAGATGAATCGTATCGGAGATATCTAAAGCGTTGTGCGGTATTAAATTACTTTCACTAACCGGTTGGTGGAAGAATTATGAGGCACGACGATAAGAACGAGCGGAGTTGTAGTAATAAACGTGCAAGATTCTCGTCCCATGTCTCTTGGGTGGCAGTAGTTAATTGAGTTCCTTTCCTTTTTCTCCGCCAAAATTAATTTCGGATTTTCTTTATCGTTTTCAACGAACGCGACAACGAAATGAGAAAAATGAGAAATTTTCAGTTTATAAAGTTGTTCATGGATTTTATGAAAATGTATAAAAGATGTCAAATGCTGCGGTCTAATGCAAATTAATTGAATGTTTGCTTTTTTATATGAAATAATACTAAGAAGTTAAAAATAAATTATCAGGAATCGACACTGTTATAATTGTGTCTAAATAATGATATTTTCGTATAATCAATTTATTTGTCACGTTCACGAACAAATTGATCATACGAAAATGTTTTTATTAATTTAGCGTAATTATTACAGCACCGATTCCTAATAGCCCATTTCTAATTTCTAAATAGCCATTGTTTTAATTTAAGGAATCTAATTTCGTTTTAATTATTATGAAATAGATCTTTTTTATA
The DNA here is from genome assembly GCF_000143395.1 of Atta cephalotes. NCBI lineage: Eukaryota > Metazoa > Arthropoda > Insecta > Hymenoptera > Formicidae > Atta > Atta cephalotes. Next base: position 2,783,166 of record NW_012130082.1, read on the forward strand.
TAACTTTTTATATGAGAGGAGAAAACATCATAGTAGTTACTTTTGAGTTGGATATTTTGATAAACTTGATGCTCTGGAAATATTACTTGCATATTTTTTATAACTTTTTAATATTTACAATTAGATCTAATGTTGATCTAATGATTATTTTAATTTAATTTATTAACTAAATTTACATTATAATGCGAATTATTTCGTGTCATTAGAAAAAAAGTCTGGTTTTATCAGTTGGATTTCTAGTGGAAAATGGACAAATCACATTTTCACAATTTGATTATGTATTAGAATTCGAGATAATTAGGTGTCTAATTATGAAGACCAGAATTCTGGTCAGAATATTTTAGTTCGTTTATTTTTTAGTCAGAAATTTATCTCAGTATGCCATTGAAGAATTAAAAAAATTTTATTTTTTAATTTTGTAAGAATCTTGAAAAAAAAAAGATTAGTTGCGATATTTAATTAAAAGATACGATTAAAAAATTTTATCGGACTTGTGGAAATGACCTGATTCTGTAGTTTGCTTCTCCTTTTGTCGGAATTTCCGGAATACGTGAGCACTGTTTGCGAAGTTTGAACGACGAAGCCAGTTTTTCAATTTGCCATACGGACGCTGCGTGCGATAATACGTCGAATTTTTTCGGATGCCAACGGCATTGCAAAGCTTTCCCGATCGAACGATTTCGGCGACGTGAAACGCGAATGAAAAGAACTTTAGAAAACCCGTTAATAGACTGTGGATGGTTAAAACTTCCAAAGAATTCCATCATGAGGATGGCTATTGAACTAGAGATTTTTGAGGCCAGTAGAAGCGAGAATTTGGAAAGTGCAGTGAAAAATTTAATTTACTCTTTTAGTTTTCAGAATAGGTAGGCTTTTTTTTACGTTATATGTAATTCATGAGATGTTCTTGAAATAATATGTTAGAATAGGTATTAGAAAAGTGTTTTTAAACATTACTTTCAAAGTATATATTTTAACATGTAATACTATTTACTAAATTTTTAAATTATAATCTATTAAAAAATTTCTTTCTAAAAAAATGTTTAATACCTTACAATTTTTAACTATCAACACTTTAAAATAAATATTTATACTAATGTTGATTAGTGTATTTACATATTTAAGATTTCCAAGTGCTTTATATATATCGATTATTTAATTAACAAAAGTTTTTAATAAAATTTAATAAAATAAGGCGTAGATGAAGACGATTCAAGCATCAAAGTTTTTCCTTCGTCCATTTCTATCATAAAGTCTTTGATGACGGAATATTTTCGGTCCCCTTGACAGACCTAAGAATTCTTGGCAAGCCGACTAATGGGCTGTTAAATGTCTGAAATTTCGGAAAAACTTTTCGTTGTCGCAGACTCACTCATTTCTCACTCACTTTTTCGTTTACGACCTGCCCAATAACAAAGAAAGGAGGAAGAAGGTTACGCTTTGTGCCGCGCACAGGTTCGGGCAAGAATCCACTAGGAAGTTTAGCAAGGTTGATTAGTTCATCAATCAATGACGAAGTGTTTACCGCCTCGGCATCCGATCAATTATCGACTGATCCGTAGCGTCGGTCGACGCGAAGCGTCGCGGCACTCTACTTCGCTTATGTCTCGAACGTTTTCGCAATTTTGAGGCGTCGCGAGGTCATTGATTGATCGTCGAAGCCAACTTTCTTCTCTGACACGTTATCCCTTCTTCCTTCCTTGTCCTTTACTATCATCTTGTTCGTCTATATCGAGTTAATCGACCAAGTGCATTGTCTTAAGAAATTGCTTCGCCGCAAACATTTCTTGAGACGTTCAGTTATTTCCTTTTTTGACATAACTGCATTATCACGGAAATCCATCTTTTTAACGATTATAGGTATCTCTCTTATTCGGTACAAATATATCTTTATGAGAAGCTTCGAATTACATATATCGTTCATATAAATTCTTGATGCTTTTAATTTTTCTGCATGAGAAAATAATGGGGATAAACTGATAAATTTTTTTGCAGTAGGATAATTTTTTTGCTTTTAATATTCAGTAAAATTAATAGCACAGTTTTAATATATTGTTAAATTTTCAAAAGGTGATGTGAATTAAAACGCATTGTTATAGTCAAGAAATTTCTTATTATGATTTATGTACATATTTTTAATTCTGGCATATGAAATTGATTGCAAAAAATCATCTTACAAGAGAGATGAAGGTTTATATGTAGTTATAGATAAGTTTTTATAATATTAAATGCTGATAATTGCGACGTGTTTCATACCAACGTAAGCTGCTTTAATAGGGATTAATTATATATTGAAACTTCTCGTAGGAAAATATGGAGATTGCGATAATTTTCGGATTATAAGTTGTAAAGTGTCCAATATGGTATCGCATATAAATTGTGCACGGAACATTTCACGCCATGGCAAAACATGGTTGATAATAAATGTAAGAAATAAAGATATATTAAATATTAATTAAAATTTTTATGAAATAATGTACGTAAATTAAATTTGTATTCGAATGAACAATTTGTTAAATAGGTATTGAATGTAAATAGAATAATTTTATTCATTACATATATTTCAACGTAGATATATGTGATAGCTGATCATCGAACTATATACTACACACACACA
>NW_012130082.1:2785802-2803688 GCF_000143395.1 Atta cephalotes
ACACACACACACACACACACACACACACACACACACACACACACACACACACACACACACACACACACACACACACACACACACACACACACACACACATACGCACGCACGCACGCACACATATATATCATTTTTTTTAGAATTATTTTTATACGATACTTTAGGAATTTTTTATATTTTAATATGTCAAGTATTTTATATGTATAGCTGACGTGTAGTTAATTAATTTTAGAAGAGAACTTTTTGTAATTTAAAAAAATAAAAATAAAATGAAATTATTGCAGAAAATGATAACTCAATCTTTTTTTCTTGATTTATTAAAATCATACAATTTTTATCTTTCTAGAGATATAAAAATATGGCAATAAGTAGCAATAATAAATTATTTTGTATTTAAACTTCTCGGTTGAGATATAATAAATTTTATTTGTCAAATTATAAATATAAGAATTAGTACGGCGATAATGGTACTTTTATCGAAATTAATTTGAAATGAACCGATATGCTCGACATGTATTTTGCTGCACGTAAATATTTCGCGGAGTTAAGACCGGATTTTTGCATAATGCATAATGCATACAGCATAAGAGAATTAATTAATTAGAATCTTTCATTTCATGAAAAAGAAATCTCTACTCTGATTAATCGATTCTTTTATGCTTTATGCATTATACGTTATACAAAGGTTTGTGCTCCTCCCTTTATAGTTGATACACAGTCCATTGGTATTTATAACGCATGTTGCGCCGTTCGGAAGTCGCTGTGTTATCATATGCGTTGAAGTTCGAGCAAGATGGTAACACGATGCGTCTCGCTCTGGATTCCATCGTCGTAATGTCGTCATCATTCCTGATCATAACAATTATCGTAACAAGGGGAAATGTATTCCTTCCATAGTTAGAGTCTCTCTCATCAACCTCTGGTTAAGTGAATCGACGATTAACTCGCAGAAGTGCCAACAGTAGTTTAATGTATCAGAACTCTCTCTCTTTCTCTTCTAAGGCAAACTATGTTTATTCGTTGCGATTGTGATGGCTGATTTAATCATCGAACTTAATCAAAGAGATTGGTGAAAGAGGTCCTTAACCCTCAATACACACAAAGGGTTAGCATAACTCCCTTCCTTCCGATTTTCATAGTTCAGACACTTTTTTCCGATTCCTTTTCACTTATTGCAAATATCTTTTGTGCTACGACATTTAGACTTTCTAACTAAAAAATTCTAAAAAAATTTTTTTTTTCAATTTTTAAACGATAGATTAAAAAAAATTAATTAATGTACTATACAAATGATTAGCGATGCACTGCAATACAGCAAAAAAAAAACGCTAAGTTACGAATACCCGGCTGTGGGTACTGAAGGTTAATGATAATCTGGTCGCGCTGATTAACTATTGTTTTTGATTCGTGGACATATCGAGATGATGATGATTATATAAAAAGTAAAAAGGGAATTGATGTAACGGAAGGAATAATTGTTTTGCGATATTTACGAGCGGCATTTTTGAAATCAAATGTATTTCACATTGCGTTCTGAATCTTTTGCCCGCTCAAATATATCGAAAGTATAGATTACGTTGGGATTATACTTTATATCGAGCATTTTAATAATAATTAGAAATGAATGCAAAGAATAGAAAATAATTATGTTACAGTAAATTTAATATTTCATAGCAATGATAAATTGACAAATGCGCGCCTCTTTGCATTCCTCTCTGAAGTGTATATATATTTACATTATATTTACGCTATTGACAATTTGTTGTTATTTATATAACAAGTTTTGTATTGAAGAGTTGTGCTGTGTTATTACCTTTCGAATCGTATAAATAATGACAAATAACGAGGATTGTGAAGTGCGATCATCTCTCACGAATAATCATTATCATCCCACGTGATTAACTAATTTGTAAACATATATATTTAGATGGCGGGAGAAACACGTAAAGCGCCACATGATCATTGTATTTTGATTATTACAGCGCCTGCAAAGCGCCACATAATCATTACATTTTGATTATTACAGCACGCGCAATAGTAATTAATCGTATTTTCGCGAATGTGTTGTGGAATCAAGGAATCTAAGAGATAGAGGAGATCTAGATAGCATTGGAACAATAATAGTATAAACATTATTTACATGTTATTTATGGATTTAAATTAAACATTGATAGTTTTAAATGCGTAATAGTTACTTTTTGAGATAAATGTACTGGATGATGATATCGAGATTGATATAATGTAGATGTATTCATATTTTACAGTTCAACGTAGTTTGTAACAATTTACTCCGTTATTGTGCGTTATATCGGTGAGTTAGAAATAATTTAAATCTGAGATAATGGATCTATGAAAATTGTATGAGACATACATAAAAGATATGGATGTGCATATATCGAGCTATTCGTACAGTAATAGTATAAGAATAACATCAATAATAGTAAGAATAACAGTAATAATAAAACAACATTTCTTAGGTCCGATTGCATCTCTTTCGTTTACGTTTCTTAAAACGAGATGGAGAGAATTTCAAGTCTTGCTTAAAGTCAAAGTAATTGGTGCTAATATTTGTAATTCTATAGTACATAATAATTTAACAACATATATGTAATTTATTGTGCATATAAAGATGCATATAAAGTATGAATAAATTTTAACATAGAGCCTGTTATATTGGTACATCGAATAATATTTATTATTATTCAACGTTAGAATTACGATATTCGCTAATCATTTGTATAGTACATGTTAACAAACAAGAAAGAAATGATATAATACATTTGATGGTGCAGTAATTTTCATAAAATAAGAACTGTCTTTAAATATAAAAATACTACTCTTTACATTTTTTGTTAAGTACTTTATATAATGAGAGATTTTCTGGGTTAAGAAAATTATGAAAATGTAATATTTTAATAATTTAATTTAATTTAATTTAATTTAATTTAATTTAATTTAGTTTATTGCAAAGCTATATGAAAAAGACTACATGTTAACAGAGTAATAGACATAAAATATGATACAATAGACTGTAGTTAAAAATAAAAATAAATAATACAAGACAGTAGTATTGTAGATAATGTGTATGTAAGTGATAATTAGATTATTTTTTTAATTGAATATTTAGTATCTTATTTAATATCTTTAGTATACATGCAACAGAACATATGTATAATATTTGTAAAGTACAGAATACACGTAATATCTAACTTAAGAGATTAAAAGATAAAATTAATTGAAATATCATCTGACCTATTATGAATTTGCAAATGCGCGATATCACTGTGATGGTTAACTTTGTTTTAAACTTAATCTAACTAAATCTATCGTGATCTTCATAGTTTTGTATTACAATTTACTAATTGAACTGTAGAATTTTCATATCCTTTAAATTAAATTTAAATATCGTGCATTGATTGTAGGATATTTTGTTAACAAAAAAAAAAACACAAGACTTTAGAAATATTAACATATATTGATTCTCTTGTAAGTGCTTCTAAGAATCTATTTAATTATTTAAATTTTATTAGGAAAAATAAAAAAAAAAGGAAAAATGTGAGTGTTCACATTATTCGTATATCGAATTTTGTTGCATAATGTACAATAAACGCAATATTATAATGATTGTTTGACGTGTGCTTTATTCTTTAGATACGGAGAAACGAACGTTATGGCAGATAAATAATAATTTCCGTCGACAACATGAGTGGTTGGGAAGGAAAAACTTGTGGGACGGCTTTACAGATATGGGATACGATGGTGTACGAATTTATGAAATGCGCCGTCTCGTGGAGGTTTTACGGGCCCTCGATATCGTAGAGAGGGCTGTGCGAGACGTAATTTACGGTCGCATACGCGTGGCAACGGCGGGAGTAGACAAGTAAATAGTTGAGAAATTTCAGTGGCGGATTAAGGCCCGCAGAAATTGAGCGGCGATGCGATGTGGGGCGACTTAGTTATCTGCGGGCGCGGCTCAGTCGTTCGGCGCAAGTCTTCTCACGTTTCCATTATTCTAAGGCCGCCGGCGAGAAAGTTTCCGCCATCCTTCCATCGCGCGGGGGAGGAAAAGTTTCGCAATCAAAATAAGAAGACACGAGTAGCAAGGCGGAATCTATCGGGCTGAGGTTTTTACAGAAGAGAGAACAGATGTACGCGATGTCATGTACGCGGTATACAGTCGGAAGTTACGAAAGTCACGTGTACGTCACCGTGCACGTTATGTTTCCGATGTAGAATTACGTTCGATCATTCAAACGGATGTATGTCGTGACATAGATTTTAGGATAAAATGGAAGGAATTTATAGAATAGATATAAGAGATTTCATGAATTAATTATTTTAATGTAGGATGTACAAGCAATAATTTAAACTTTATTATTTAATAAGATTATTCATTTATATTTATCAAAATTATGTTTTATTATTAAAACTTTTTTCAGAAGAAACTGTTATTTTTTTCCACTAAGAAATCATTGGTAATAATATTCGATAATTTTATTTAAAAAATCGATTTTCGATTGCATGAATGAATGAAATGGTGTATATAGTTTCGGAACATTCGATGTATTCAGAGAATAAAGTTACTTTGTCGAGAAAGTGATGGTATATGTTGTAAACCTCAAACCGCGGTACATGTAGGACCACGTAATTAATTCGTTTGTTCTCAAAATCGTTCAGTCGAGGCAGCGGATATGCGCGTATATACGTAAAGGAATACGTATCGTTATCCGGAGTACCCATTTCCGTGGCTCGCTTAATCTACATTTGGGTGAGAGGGTGGTGAAAGAAGGAGTGAGCTTCGAAAGCGCTTCTCTTGTTCGGATCGCGATGCTATTTTAGCTCCTGAACCCGGTATTTTCTCCATCGTAGGTACACGACGTACCTACCTACCCTTCGGTATCACCGAAAGGAGAAATCGTGATTTGTATCTCCCCGGAATCGGCGGCACCGTGATTGGTCGATCACAGAACCACCGTGACTGTCGAATAAATTTCCCCTCTGCGGTATTCGTGGGGATAACGGGGATAACGATCCTCATAGAGAGACTGATTCGGTGGATTGGGCGTTGAATTGTGGCTTCGTTGCTGCTTGTGCATAACTCTTGATAAATTTGCGATCTCATCTCATTGCGCTCTTCATCGTTGTTCGACATCGACAAGATCTTCCACACTCTTGAAAAAAATATATAATCTTTTCTCCGTATTTATGTTCTCGTTTCATTATGAAATTCTTCCTTATTGAGGGAGATATTGATTTTTATTGCAATATTATTATTATATATATATATATATATATATATATCTAAAATTAATGTGAATAATGAGCATTTTGTTTATAATATTTAATATATAAATTATTTGCACAAAGAAAAATATAACAATATGCTCTAGAAAAATTGAAACTATGTGAATATGAAAGTGCATAAATCCCGTGTATTTAATTTTTCAAATCGATTGTTATTAACACATGGGGAGGCTGATTGACAGCTTATTCAGCCCCCACAAAACATTTTTTTTAGTTAAACGAAATGAGTGCAAAATTTTTTTTTGCAGATTTTGAGAGTGCATAAATAGCGCATTATTATATAATTTATTCATTGAGATTTGATTAAGCGGGGGGCAGCTAAACAGACGTGAAAATACAATAGTTTATAAAGATGAACGAAGGGTAGGTACGAGAAGGGGAATACATAGAAACACCTTGCGCGTATGAGGGTGAAAGAGATAAGAGGGAACACTAAATCACCGCCCTAACTCCCATTTACAATTGCTTCGGTTGTCCTCGCTATCGCCTCGACGCTGCACGGATTAAGATTTTTGTGCTAGGGAGATCACCATTGTTTCCAAAAGGAAGAGATAAACGAAAAATATGCTGTTTAATGTTAAAATACTTCCAACGCGAGCCTTCGTATTTTCATTAATTTTCTCACGTAAATCGTTTCAGTTTTTTCCGAGCATTTCTTTTTATTCAAATTATCATTTATTATTTAAAGTAATTTTTCACGAATACTCTATATGATCCCGGAAAGTTTTGAAATTGTTGATTATAAAATGTAAACTACATTTGATCATAAAAAGTACAACTTGTACTCTGTATCTGTAGTAGATATCTGTATATTTATGCAAAATTACAAATAATATTTACTAAAAAACAGATCATAACTCGAGGATATGTCCACGAATTGAATTCATACTAATGCTGTGTTAATTTTAAATTTACATGTTTGCGTATTGCAAATGAAGAAAAATATATTTGTCATTCGGAACGACGTAAATGAAAGGGAATGAAATTGATCTTTTCTCTCATGGAGCTTCCATGCGAGGTCGATGCGAATGGCGCAGCTGTCTTTCCAATATCACACTAGCACCGCCTTTCATAATCGTCACCTCAAATACCACATTTTCCAATTCGTACTGTGGCGACAGCGCACATTGCAACGGCTGCAAACATTTTTCGTGAAAATAACTGAGCCGCAGGCAAGCGGAATCGCTGAAAATTTTAGAGGACTGCCGACCCAGTCGAACCGTGCTTGTTGAATACGAGTGGATTTACATAAACAAAACGGCGAAGCCACTTTTTTATCAAGTAACGTTGAAAATCTCGCGAGCATGATGTGTAATACGGCTTCGTATCAAATATTTTCTGTAGTATCGCGGAAGAATGATCAGCCAATCATGACACGCGCTTATCTCGGACATCGGCATCGATAAACTATCTTCGTACATTCCGAATTCTCGCTTTAAGGGAGCACGTTCTCGCAATTTTTCTATGAGTACTAGTATCGTGGAAATATATTGATACTGGCTTGCTGGCATAAAGTTACCTTTTGCGATGTTGGGAATTGCAAGTGCAGATAGTTGCTCTTTCTTGGTAAAAGTTGCGTATAATATTTGCAAAGATATTTATTTTATTTAGAATCTTATTTGGCATATATATTATTTAACTACAAACACGCACATGTTTATCTATTTTTAAGTTGAATAAAATAAATCGAGAGAGAATAATCTCGTGTTTTGCAATTGGCACGTTATATAAGTTTCTAGTATATGAATATAATATATATAAAATGAGATAAAGTTAATAATTTCAATTTCAACATTCTTGATATAACATGACGTTTTGACAATTAAGGAAAAATTATAATCAAAAATTACAATTTCCACATCACATAATGAATTAAATTCGTAACTGTGCAAAACATTGCAAACATCAAATATCATATATGGAATAATTATTAAATGCAGGTCATCACGCCACAAGAATATTTCAATAAATCTCATTGGAGAAATAATTTACTGCATAATATGTTCTTTTATCGCGGCGTTTACAATATAAATCATGGTACTGCTCGAAATTACGTGCGCAATTAATTCTCAGATATAATATATGTATATAGCAAGCACATATATACGTAGGTACATAATTCCAATGTATTTCAGACCGATACGTATTTTCTCGCATTTGGCTGCGTATTGTAGTGCGAGAGAGTTTCTGCTTTCTCCAATACGCATGTTCTGATACCCATAATAATCGTATAATACGATCGTTCAGTTAATTCCACAGGGACAGTCATTTCAAATTGAGCCTATACTTATCATCACGCGAAATATTTCAATCCGCCTCGTCGATAATAATTGGCCGGGATACGGACATTTTCCGATGATAAAAATGACTCTGGTTGGGATTTTCCTCGATTCTCATAACCCACACCGGCTATATCGATTTTGGAGAAGTTATTAATGATGGTACTTTATAACGTTTTTATATGCTCGCACATTTCTCTTTCCGTATTTTATGCGAGATTTTAATATATACTAAGTTTAATAACTTTTTATCATTTTTATTTTAATTGGCGTTTTTATTATACATATATAGGAAATTTCACAAATTTTGATATTTAAAATCTAAACATTTTTTAAACATTTTTCCATAGCGATTTATATCAATTGTTAGTATTATTACGTATCGATTGATATTGCCACATAAATATAAATTGATTTTTTTAATATTTTAGACTAATACGGAACTCATTAAGACTTTAAAGTATTAAAAAATAGATAGATGTGAGAAAGAAATTTTAATAATCTTCCGCAAAAAAGAAATTAAAGTACGTTATCTCTTTTCTTTTCTTAAATGTTTTCTTTCTGTTTGATATTTTACTTCATTTTCTTCCACGAAGAAAAGTTTTAAAAGAAAAATTCAAAGAGATTAGTTAATTATATTATTATAGATTGTCTGATATTAAGTTGCTGTTGTACTTTCACGCGCGCAATGTCGGATTACACATTGCACCGACCTCGTTCTCTGTCCCTCGTGATGTATCGATGTTTTTCCGCCAGCGATCCCCAATTACCGGCTCGCTCAACAGCCGCAGCGGACGGGAATTTTCGCGAACGAGCTGGAGCGAGGATATGAGCGCGTGCACACACGCGAAAATATTTTGCGGCAGAGGGTGCGCTCGCTTAGACGCGTATCCCGCGCGGAACAAATGGCCGGCGATATCTCGGGGCTCTATCGCGTCTTCCTTCTTATTTTCAAAATACTTTATTTCACGCAGCAGATTGTACCTATAGAAATAAATCCGCCCGCTTGAGCAGATAGTTGCTGCGATAACTCACGGCGACCCCGTTCCTCTACCTACCCTCTCCTCTGTTCTACCACCGTCGTCATTTCCGAGCGCGCCACCGTTTCGTCGTACCTTATTCTCTCCAGTTCAAAGTTCTATATTCCACCCGCTTACACCCCTCTTCCACCTCGCGGTACCTTTTTCTTGCTCCCGCAGATGCTCGACCTTTTCCACCATCGTCAAACCAACGAACTTCAGCCTCGCGTCGCGCATTTTCCCAAACCCTTTCCACCTCTTTTCCTCCTCGCTGCGTCTAGTTTTCTTGTTTCCTTCACCGTTCACCAATATTTTCGTACGCGGAGAGTCTGGACGGATTTAGGAAATTGCTGGTATTTTTCTCCGCGGTTCCCACCTTTAAGTCGCGAAATGACGACTTTTAACTCTCGTATGATTTTGTACATTTACTCGAATCAACTTCTTTTCCTTCTTTTTCAAGAATTTAATCATTAATTTAGTTTATATTTGGTCACTTTTTTTACATTTTAGTTCAATCAAAGTAAAAATACTATATAATTCGCTTGCATTTATTGTACAACTGTTTGTCTAAAGAAAAAAAAAAATAAAAGCGTGCGAATTGTAATAGATTCGCAAAGAGGTTACTGAAATATTTTGATTAGTCATATAATTCATATTCTTGTTAAGATGTATTCTCGTTAAAGCGTCCGGGTATTTTTCGTGCTATTTATGGTCTATAAAATATAGAGTCACATTGCAATTTCTCGAGTGAGACACATTTGCGCATAACGATGAAATTGTCAACCGGCACACTTCTGTCGGTTACACGTTTTATATAGTACACGCGGCGGTGGCCGTTTTAGGTCAGCGATGCAGCAGCTGGACCACCAGCTTCGTCATGCATGTCCATCTGCGCTTTTGGTCCACGTCAATTGACGCGTGCGTTAGTTCGCGTATATATGCGTACGTGTATATATGAGAAAATCGTTGTATGGCTCGAACGTATTTTCGTAAAATTCAGTACGAGAGATTTATGATTAAATTCAACGGATGCGATTTCAGGCACATCTCGGACAAGTTCGTTTGTACTTTCACCGCCACTTTGCTATTGAACGAAAAAACTGGAAATTCTTGATTCGCGATTTTAAATTAATATGATAAAATAGACTGCTTGAGTACTCGTACAGCTGAAATTATATTATATTATATAGTAGAATATGTTACTGTGCTTCTATAGCTGTAATATTATATAGTTTTAGTCTTTTCATAATATACTGAGAAAAAGAACTGCTTAGATTGTGCCTGGCCAAGCTCGTCTAGTGAAAAGGCCCTTTCATCCGTAACTGTTCACGCTGTTAGTTCTTCCTAATGAAAACACGAACTGATCGTAGATATAATGTGCACATGTGTATGCAATAATTTATGGGTGAGGTCTCAAGGCTGTTTTTCTTTGCATCTCTTTCTCTCTTTTTTTCTCCTTCAACAAATCGATATGGAGAAAGAAACATTTATTTACGAATAAGAATCTAGATATATCTGATTTATTTAAATAATCAATCGCGATATAAAATTGGATATAAAATTAGTTAAATAAATTATTTATAGGCGCAATAATATATTTTTTAGTTGTACTAACAGTCATATTTATTGAATTAATCAAAGATTGGTTGTTTTGTTTATGTTGTTTTAAATAAAATTTATTTAAATTAATTTTTTTAATGAAAAATAATTATGAATTTTTAAATTAATAACAAGGCGACTTTTTCTCCATGTCAATTAAATTATAATTTTATTGTCTCCAACGATATAAGATATCTTATATTGAATACGTAATTCGAATAATACGAATACATTTATCACGTCAATAAAAAAATTGCGTAGAATCATGTAGAATGTTACAGAAACGCGATCGTGAAACGAAGATCGCGATCGACATGGGCGGAAGTGAATCTAGAATATTACGGCCGTATTTCTCGCGCCGTTCTGCGGATCGAAGAGTTCAGCTTTCTCGAGTGGAAAGTAGTTCGCAGAATAAAAGATGCCAAGTTAGATGTATGTCTTCCAACATCGAAGGTGATTTGAATGGCGAAAAGATTAGTTAATACATTTTTTTAAATTTGAATAGTAGGATAGTAAAATGGTATATTTTCGATAGAGAGATGAACAGAAATGTTTCCTATTCGTCTCTTCACAAAAATAGAAAAATTATGATGAGTATATCAAAAGGAGTGAGAAACGAAGAATCTCATAACAGATTCTGGAATAAACCTATTGCTGCGTGTCTTCTCGAAAGAAGTTCAGCTAGCGAGGATGAGAAAAAGGGAGAAAAGGACGAATGAGGAATAGAGTGACAGAAAGGGGCTCAGACGGAGAGAGAGACGAATCTAAATTCAAATGAGAACCGACACACTAGCACGCAAGAGCCAATCTCAGTCGATGTTATAGCCTTCCTTACCGCGCCTCAGTTCTCCGGGATCTTATGCCAGCGTTCGACTTCGTATCACCGTAACGGCACGTCAATATCAGAATACCGGAACAAGGTTAACGATACTGAGCCTTCACAGATATCCTACACAGAACACATTGGCGTCTGACAGTCACTCTGAAGCGTTGTATTGTGAAGGTGAGGTCGCACCTGATCGAGCTTCACTTTGCGTCGTCGAGCTTATCGATGATATGGACGACACTGTTCATTCGATGTAAAGCGATCGATCAAAGCGGTTGCCTTATAGTCTTGCATAGTAAATGTCAATACCTGATATATAAACTGTCGAAATATATCCTAAAATCATCTATTGTTATTGATACGGATATATAGGATTATTTTGTTTTATTTATTATTAACTTCATTTATTATTTATTATTTATTTATATTATTATTATATTATTATATATATTATTTATTATTAGCTTCATAATAATTATATTACATGATTTATTAAAGATTTAATTTCTTTATTACATGAAATTATCTGGAAGTTTAAATGTAATATTCTATTTATAAATAAACAATGAAAATAGGAAACACACATTTATAATGAAATTCGACTCAATAATTTTTTATTTTATTGTATATGATAATTAATAATTAAAATAGAGTTTCTTGCAATTAATAAAATATTTAGAGTTATATTATATTAATACTATGTTACAATGCGCAACGTAATAAAACTAAAATAAAATAATTAATATTTGTTTACATTAAGATTAAATGTCAAAAGGGAAATAATAAAAATAATACATATAAATATCGAAGGATAGCTGCAGAGCTTTATGCTGACACGAAATCGATGTTATTGTCACATTCTTTTTTGACAAAATCCGGATCTAAGTTTGCAACGGTTCAGAATCATGCTCTTATATTTGGAACGAGTTATCGGAAGATATCACGTGGTGATGCCTTTCAATACGTTATTTTAGCTTCGATAGATTTGCACCTTTCTTATGACTTGAACAGATCGACATCTCTCTCTCTCTGATGATATCTTTTTATTAAGTACTTGATTAAAAACATCTTCAAGAGCAACAAGTTGTATATATAAAAAAAATTGTGTAATACATTAAGTTACAAATTTTTATTAATCTTATTAATTAAGTTACAAATACTTAATCTTGTTAAAATCATGGAATTAAATCCAAAAATTTATATAAAACATAAAAAGGAACGTTATTAAATTAAAGCGTGAGCTTGTGTCATGTATGTAAAAGAAATTACAATCGCGTAAACTATAAAATAGGTGAGACGTACGGAATAGAGCGTCATTTTTAATGGAGAGTTAGGTCAGACGATTCCTCGATATAAATTTCCGATTCCTTTCTCGCTCAGCTGGCCGCAATGTGCACCGCATGCAAGCTCCAACGGAGTCTGGGACTGGGAAACGGTAATTTCCCCTTTCGTTTTACGCTTCAACGTTTTCCGACCGTGACTATGTGCACACTAAATCGATTGGCGATCTGCACGTATTTTCGCACTGCCGATCGCTCACGCTTGCGATTTCCGCATCGTCCGTAAAAACACATTCGCGATCCGTCGCGTACGATCGCTTAAAAGCAAAAATAACTCGCGCTGGGTCGTTGGTGCTTTCATATCTCCTCGACAACGAGTGCAACAACGGACTTCGCGAGTTCGGTGTGTGTTTTAGCGACGCGGTTTAAAAGGTTATGAGATTTCCGATCTCCCTACCGAAATCGAATAATCTTATTTCGCTCTTTTGACGAGGGATAATACAGAGTTCGATGAGGATGTTCTGAGAGAACTTGTTCTGAGTGTAAGGAAAGAAGAAAAGGGAATGAAATATCTTTTACAGAACTACATTAATAATGAGATGTTATACTTTTATAATGGAACAGTATTTTGTTTTGTCTTCGCAGAGAAGCTCGGATGTTTTAACGCAAATAAAAGTAGTGAATAATGAAAACAAACGTTGTTTTATAATTATTTTTATTATAAAAGCATCAGAATTTGCGAGTTTTGAAAATTAAATTAAACGTGGTGAAAGATATCCTGATATAAGATTGATTTAAAATTAGATATTGAAATTAGATATTGAAATGAGTGAAGTGAGTTATTATTATCTATTTGCAAACATTCGTGTATAAGATCGATCAAATTCAAATTTATCCAAATATTTCTGAAATGAAAAAAAACTTTTATGTTACTACACTGTTAAATCTATAGTGTCAAATTTAATTATCGTTTTAGTCAAAAATAATGATATATTTAGTAGGAGCAGTGGCGATTCACATTAAGTTAAATTTGACACTATAGATTTAACAGTGTATATATATATATATATATTGATAACTCTATGTAACCGCAATATTTAAGAATAAAACAAATGTTATTTTGCATTATTTTTAGAGAATTTTTAGAGAAGATTCGCCTTTGTACGCTTAAAATTTTCAATTAAGATTTAATTTCGATTTCAGTTAATTTTAAGTTAATTACTTATCATTATAGTAACATTCTTGAAACAAAGTTCTAAAATTTTGTCTAGCGATATTCCTAAGCGTGCATTACTAAGGAAACGTTTTCTCCTCTGCATAATAGTACTTAAGACGTTCTACTCTACTATCATTCGTATCTATCTTCTACTTTCTCTTGTCGTTTGTTTCCTTGACTTTGTTACTACCGCGGCGCGGACTATTCGCGATATTTACTTTATCGACTACGGCGAATCCGACGATATATGTCATCTTCTAATTCTACAATATACGTTAATGTTGGTTGAAGGTGCGCCAACAAATCTCCGGCTAATTCCTTGAAAGATATCTATGAAAGCTCAGACGGGCGAAGAGGGTAAATCTAGATAGAAACTAATGATACTTAGGCTTTAACTTCTCCCCCTCTTTCTCAAGAAATTTACGGAATAATTTAGATATATTTCTTAATATTTTACAATTATATATTGTATACACATGGAATATATATGTATATATATACAATATATGTATATATATTGTATACACATGGAATATATATGTATACAGAAGACAGTTGCCATTATTTACTTTATTGTATTCGCTTATGAGAGCACTTTTGGGAAAGGAGCACTAAAAGATAATTAACTTTATATCTCTCATCATTCTTCTTATATGTATAAAAAGAATAAGATAACAAAGATGTATTGACAAGAGATAATGCCATTTTTTAATCACAATATGTCATATTATAGCCGTCATTGTGTATTATATAATCAAATTAAAATTTAATCAAAGTTATTGCTACACTGAATAAATTTCTAATTGAAAATGGACAAATTTTCTGGTTAAATTTATTAGACTTCTAATTAAGATAACCGGAATTCTGTTCTTTGATAATATTTCTGATAAAATCTAGAATTCTTATTTTTATCACAATAATTATATCAATCAGAATTCTGATTTATCTCAACTAGAATTCTAATAGATTTAATTAGAAAATTCTGATTCATTCATTTTTCGGAATTACTATATATTTAATTCAACCATCTTTTTTCTCAGTGTAGCACCGATTGTTATTGCTTTATTATAATCAATAAATTAAGATTAAGACGTCATACAATTCTTTTTTATTTCTGATTTATTGATAAGCTTTATACAATTACAATGAATATGATTTAAAGGTGTAGCAATGTAAATGATATAATACATATATTATTTTACGCTCTATCAAACTCTGTATATAAAAAATAACCTTAGACCTTTGACTGAGCTTTGACTGAAAATGATCAAGATTCCAACTTGAGTAGTCTTCATTGTGTGTACGTGCCTATATTCCCCTCTTCTTCCTTCTTATAGCTGAATGTGACCGGAACTTGGTCAGCTCTCCGACTGAATTTTCCTACCGTGCCCCCTTTGTGCCATACCCCTTTTGTCCACGATCTTTGCCGGTATTATGAACGGGCTAACGGGGGAGGAATTGGCGACCAGCCGAGAGCGAGATCGAGCCGGTTACAACCACAAACGAATAAAATACGGCTGCGCCGGCTCGCCGCGTCAGGAAGTAGCCTTTCCCTCGGAAAATGGCCTGCGCGAGATTTTCTGAATTCAACTTGGATGGCCGACCGAATACACACGCACACGCATACACACACATCATCTCTCTCTTTCTCACTTTCTCCCCCTTATCCTTTTCTCCTCTCTTTCTTTCTTTCTCCGCCCTCTGTGCTTGACTGTCGCATACATAAGCGCATTGTAACACAAACGTAGATATATGTATACGTGTGAATAAAATACTTTGTGTAAAATATTTTAGAAAGAAAATAAAAAAGTTTGATTTAAAAATATCACATTTATTATTTATAATTATACAAAATAATTTGTTATTTATTTTTTTGTCTATCATGCGTAAACATATGTGTTTGGAAAAATATATAAAATTATTTATTATTATACAATCAGAGAGAGAATAGTCTATAATTTAGTTTATAATTTTTATTTTTATTAAATATACGATATAATGATGTCATTTAGGCCCAGTTTCATAACTCATGGTTAACTCTTAACCGAGATATAAGTATTTCTCATCTTTTTCCAATTTTAGAAGTGGAAAGAGATAATGAATAAGTTGAACCTCGGTTAAGAGTTAACCATGAGTTATGAAATTGGACCTTAATGTATTAATCAACAATAGATTATCTTCATGAGCATGAAAATTTAAATACAACATATATATATATATATATAATACTTTATAATATAACACTTTATAACACTTATTTAGTCTAAAGTTACAGATGTAAGTAATGCAGCACAACGCGGTGTACAACGTATCTCTTGGAGACATGGCAATAAGTCACACGTCATATGCAAAAGCTTATGCGTTGCTTACGTCTATAACTTAAGACTAAGTATTACGATAATTCTTATGCTTAGACTTTTATGGGCTAGATTTGTGAATTTCCACAATTTTTTTTATAAATATAAATTATCATTTTTCTTCTCCCTTTTTCTTCTCTCTTTTTTTCTCTTCATATAATTTTGTTAATGTTATATAATATTTATAAACCAAAAAATAATTGTGATAAGGAAAGAGATGTGTAAAAACAATTAAAAACACATTTTAACTAGAAAAAACATTAATGTGACGTAATAGAATGTATTAGTAAGTTTCGAATCGCACACAACGGGTTCTTAAAAAAATATTCTCTTGCTGCTCGTGTAATTTCGAAAGAAAAATTCTGGCGACGCCCATGGCTACATGTAATCTGCGGACATGGGATATGGGACTCCGATTCGACCAAAAGGTTCGGCGAGAGGGAAAAATATTATTGCGAACCGCATCCGATTTCTCGTAGTGGTTCGCAGATCGAAGCAGCTCGTTTATTATAGAAGAAACACGTAGCTATTACGTACTCACACGTAAATGTAAAGAAAAATAGTGTAAAAAAGCAATGGCAAGATCTTTGTATTCTTTTTACTTTTTACTTTTCCTTTGACTTTAATTTTGTTATCCTATTTCTACTATGCTTTAGAGACGCGTTTATGTATGAGACTGTAGAGAGAAAGATTATTTTTGCGAATATTTTTTTAGATTAAATGCTAATAATAGTTTAAGAAATTAATAAATGCATTTATTTAAAACAAAAATGTTACTAATATTATTTTTTTATAATAAAAATTCTATTTGTAATTATATTTACGTTATTTGATTACATTGCTGAAAATGTACTAGCTAAAAATTTACGTTATTTGATTACAAATACTATTAATAGAAGTCAATATATCTATAATATAATAAATTTTTTTTATTTTCTTGCAATTAGTTTACAGTTTTTATATGAATAACTTCTCTACGCTTTTATACAACAGAAAATTACAGTATGCAGTTAAAGTTCGTGTTTTAAATAAAATACATAGTGATTATGAAAATTCATAAACTTAACAAAAATAAACTTATATGTAGATATAGTTATATAGTTACGTTATATAGTTACGTGATTTTTGTGCATATGTCAATGTTATATTTATATAGACTTTTGTTATGTAGATCACAAATTATGTGATCTATACATGTTCATAAAAAAATTATATTTATTTTAATTATTTGTAAAATTATTGTAAAAAAGACAATTAAATGAAAAAAAAAGAATTATGATTCGCAGATAATGATTGCATACATTTTTTTATATAAGAATTATATTAATATGCATGAGTGTAATAATGAAACAATTAAGCAATAAATTAATATTTTATTAAAAATAAGAATTATTTATAAATTATAAATTGAGAAAACAAAAACAATAATAAGTAGCTATTACAAATTTCTTCATAAATTATGCTAAAAAAAATAATTTACTAATAAATTATGTATGCTTATTCATTATTGGAATGTTTAGAAAGTCTTAAATACTACGATGTTTTTTTTTTGGAAAAATTGATTCATTTTAAATGGATTGCAGGAGGCAGGTACTGTTAGTATTTTGATTTTGCATTTTATCCACAACGATAATAACGTTCTAATAAATATATCCGCGCTCGCGACCGCGTAATCGGAAAATATTTTCGATTATCGAAACTGCGGTACATTTGCACGGCGCTAGTATTGACCGGAACACTTAATTACCGTAAAATGAATTTAAGTGGTGGCCTGGCAATTGGCGAATTCAGTAGTTCGATTATTAAATTGTTTCCATTGGGAGGTAGAGAGAGAGAGAGAGGTAGAGAGAGAGAGATAGAGAGAGAGAGAGAGAGAGAGAGAGAGAGAGAGAGAGAGAGGAGGGAGGGAAGAGNGNGNGNGNGNGNGNGGAGAGAANACACTACTACGTAACTAAATAAACGTACGAGAAGTAGTAGTAGTAGTACCGTACGGTTACCGGACGGTA